>NC_052616.1:55249622-55320185 GCF_016545825.1 Eucalyptus grandis | reverse complement strand
GTCAAGTGAATTCAATGCGAGGTCATTTCGTATACTAACTTTGGCCAATATTGATTTGTCAAACCTAACCATTGAGTTTGGTTCTTGAGTTGTGATGCTCCCTGTCAAATAGGGAAAATATGTCAAAAGCGGGTTCAAATAGTGGGAGTATTGGAAACGCTACCAAATTACCCTTCTCCAGAGTTTGTATGTGCTAGCTCCTAAAGATATTTGAATGTCGATGATGGCCTTTTTATCTTGGCATAGTTCAATGTTCCCTTCAATTGGCCTTCCTCATCTGTGACCATGTATGCATGATTGCTGGTCGTTGATTCATCTTCAATGCCTTCCTTCTATGGAATTTCTCATTTTGTCTTTAACTATAGCATCATTAGGCAAAAGTCATGTATCTCAAGCTTCTATGAAATCTGAGATAAAAAATCCCAAGCTTTATGATGGCAATTACTCCTTGGAAGAATATGCGTTTGGAGTGAAGCTTCTAAATTCCAAAGTCATTGTCCAGGGTGTGGGGCTATAGATCGCCTTGACTGTCTAGATTCTCTCTGTTGACAGTAATCACTTTAAAGGAAGAGAAGGAACTTCTTCCTTATGTTGAAGTTGATACTGTAACATCTAATTATTTGGGCACGTCGTGCGACAGGATAGTCTTTTGGCTTAGGATGGAGCTGGGCAGGAGTGAGGCATGTCATGGATGCTTTGATTTCAATTGTATGCCTGTACCTATTACGTCTTACCTTTTGTATCCTGTAAATAGAAGGGAGGGGTTGTCATTCTCAATATTATGTTAAGGGAATAAGACTTACCCTTTTTTGAAACGGAATGCTCCTTTCTGTTTGCCCCCGCTTTCTTGAAAATGTGTTCTCGAGTTTGGTCTGTTCACACGATGTGCTAGTTTCAAATACCTTTTGTCATATTAAATCAAAGGGGATGATGTTCTGAAACATAAAGTGAGAGGGTTAGAAAGACAGACGTGTTTAAATTTATTATCTTGTTTTGACAAAAGCTTTTGGGTGATGAAATATTTTTTATTTTCAAAATACGTCTTTGGGGGAGAAAAAGCACGAGGAAGCCCAGCCCTCAGTATTCTTCTTGGATGATATTTTCTTTTCATGATTGTATAACATCACTGGGCTAGTTTGGAGTACCGCCTCATGCTCTTAAAACAAAATATTAGAACTGTACAATAGAGTACTTGGAATGAGAAATACAACAATAGCACACTAGACAAGATAAGAAACATGAAACAAGTAAAACCCATGAAAACTCCTGCGTAAAGGAGTTCTTTGATAGTGTTGGTTCCAAAATCAAGCGCCTTTGAGTTCCTCGCCTCCAATAGACTCAAAGTATTAGCATGAGAGGACCACTTCATTGAAGTTATGGAAGTGCAACCCATGCAACCAACAACGATGCTTGCGAGGTAAAGCCCCTATGAACAACTTTATCATTTCTTCTTCAGCTAGTTGAGGGTAAGTTTGCATCATAAAAGCCTCCCACCTTCTTGCATATGCTCGGAAATCCTCTATTGGTCTTTTTCTGAGGTGAACCAAGTTCTGACAAGGCACTTCAGTCTCAATCTGGCTTTGATACTGAAGTAGGAATGTAGAAGATAGCTCATTCCAATCTCTCATGAGGTAGATATCTGTTGTGATGAACCATTGTAATGCAGACCCCGTAAGACTTTCTTGGAAGGCCTGAGTTGTGGATGATATCGAGTCATAGTACCGACCCATTTCAGCATGGAGGTACTACAAGTGGGCCACGGGGCAAGTCGTACCGTTATACTTGCGGAGATTGAGTATCCACATTTCTATAGGGGTCATGATCCTACGAGGGTAAGACGAGCCTAGTATGTCTTGGTTAGGCCACTAGTTTTCCCACTACATATTCATTGTAATGGTAAATTTTTCTGTTTCAGGGAAGTTGGACTCTACCGAAATTACCCCATTGCTTTCTTCTGGGTTAAAAATTTCCGAATGAGGATGAAGTATTGAAGCCATCCTCATGGTCAGAGGACGAGCTTAGTACTTCATTAGGATCATAGCGGATAAAAACATATGCTTCCTCTTTTGACGGGCCTTCATCCCTAGGTGAGAGTAAGAAACAGTTATATGATGAATCGTTAGTTTCATTGTCGAAATAACGCTGGAAGTCCTTAGGATTGTATTCTAGGGTCGAGAAGTCTTCAGGGTTGTACTCTAGAGGATGGTAGCCTTTAAAGCTGTATTCTTGGGAATGCTCAAAGCTTTGGTGTGGTGGCTCGTCGGCAGATGCTGCATTGATCTGCTTACGCTTTCTTTTCTTGGCTTCTAGTCTAGACCTTTTGAGTAAGGCCCTTCGTTTTGTCAGCTCGATTCTGTCAAGGGAAGTGAGAGATATTAGAGTTTCATTGTCTGATTTACTTTCCAGGTTGATAGGGGTTGGTATTCTTTGGACCCTAACTCTTGGAGTAAGCTTGGGGAGTTGTCCGGTCGTGCCCCGCTCTTGAACAGGCTCTAAGTCTATGATTTCGTACAAAGGTTCCTTGCCTTTCCTAATGGGAAATTTTCCAGTAACAAGATGTTGTTCAGCTGCTCATTTATTATGCAAGACTTCATTGACATGCTCCTTTCCTATCTCAGCGACTAATAGCTCCTCGTGCTCCGCGATCATCGGCTCTTCGTAGGGCAAGGTGATGTCAGGGGTGATGTCAATATTATACTCTTGGTGAAAAACATGAATTAGTTCCCTCTAGGTTTTAATGGGACTAATCTTCCTGACAATGTACCATCGCAAGGCAGGGCCAGTCAAGCTTAATTGGTACGATTGAATCATCATTTGGATCAGGTAGGCCTACAAATAGGTCTCTAGGCGGGAGGTATCGGCATACCTTTCGCATTCAGGTGCTTTGAGTTTTTCAGGGATCTCAATGCCGGCGTAATTGGATAGGTCCATGGGATTCTGCTCCTGCAACTGGTTTAACTTTTTCATGATCTTTTCAAACTGTTTATGGTGCTGGCTATTTTCCGGCAAATTCGCAGGTGTCATGATATTGCTTGAGGCAATTATAGAGTTAGGCTTAGCTTGAGTGGATTTCATTTGTCTCGAGAGTTGTTGAAGGACAATGGACATTTGTCCTACACTGTCTTCAATGTTAATGAGGCGATTTTGTACATCATTCTGATCGGGCCCTATTGCATGAGGCCATTCGCGGGCGATTGGTGGCCGGTAATTCATAATTACCTGTAATTGCGGAAACAATGAACAAGCACAAAAGTAAACAAAGATTGACCCATGGCAATGGCCTAACTACCTTTTTTATTTATCAAAAGAGGATTTTATAGACCGCCAACTTTTGACATCTGAAACTTGAAATTGAAATGACAGGATGAAATACTAGATATTAAACAAAAGTCTCTAAACAATGGGATAAAACTTTCACAATATTAACACTAAGGGGCACATGATTGCTACTTTATATGCGACGAGGAGCCTTGCTCTTGCGTAGATGCTTGATTTCTTGGACCGGCTCTAAGGTGTGTATCAAGTCCATTCCCAAATCCCTCTCCATGAGCTCTGCTTGCTTGTGTTGGCTACTCTTGCTGATTGAGTGATGGACTGATGATTTCCATTTTGTCGGGATACGATGGTTGTGGATGTAGGACATGGAGGCGTGGTGGGCTTTTTCTTCTCCCTCAAGCCCTTCAGGTATCACGATCCTTTTGTGATGGCACCTGCTCCATGCTTCCTCGATAATGTCAATCTCAAACGTGTATTCAAAACTTTGACGGGTGAAAAGGAGTGGAGGGACCCTCTTCTTGAAAGATGGCGAGATCTCCTAAAGGGCTCTATACTGTCGTGCCACCCTATATGGGAAATAGGAAATGGCACCGGTGAGGCCGAGTAACGGAATTGGATAGCGACGCTTGAAAGCAAAGCAAGCTCTTTTCATAGAACCAACCAGCACACCATTGGAATGCCTCAGGAGCCGGGTCTCTTAGGAAGTTCATCCAATTTAAATGCTTTGATTGGGAATGTATGATCCTAAAACCATAAATTTTTGTAATGGATTTTCGAAATCATTCATTTCAGACGATCGCATGAAGCCTCGAAATTCACTTAGGTGAGAAAAGAACCAGACTTGTAAAATTTCCGGAGAAACCCGCATGATTTTTTCCATAGTTTCTTTAAAACGATTAAAGGACAAAAATGTTTCAGTTAAAATCATGTTGACATAATTTTGCCCCATCGAGATTTGATCAAGTATCCATGCCATCTCATGACTTATAACATTTCTTTAATGGGGAAAAATGATGAACCCAAAAAGGCCAAGAGGAAAATCTCGTTTTTTGGATCATAGGCTGATTTTGAAAACAGACATTCATGAATTTTAGTGGGCAAGGGTATTATAGTTGTTTTTAAGAATTTGCCTCATAACATGGATTTCAGTTCCTAAAAGTCGTGCTAACCCACCCAATGGGATAATGCCTGTTGATGGCCTAACAAGCTTTTTCTCGAGAGGCATTTCAGTGATGATGTTGTATTCTTCCAGAGTTGGGGTTAGCTCAAACCCACCAAACATAAAAGTAGTCGTCTTCGGGCATCATAAATGTGTCGTGGCTTGTATGACTTTAAGATGAACACTGAATTGAATCAACGATAGGAGATGACCGACTTTGGCCTTCACGCGCTCTTGGGCAAACTGATCTAATTGACCCCACCATCTGAAGAGCTCCGCCTTGGGAGCAGGAATGAACTGGATATCGTCTTTCCCCATCACATATAAAATGGGACTTGAAAAGCTTATCCTAAATTGCCATGGGCCAAATAAAAAGACTGAGTAAAAGTAAAGAAATCACTTTGCTTTTAAATAAAATGGCAAGCACAAAGACATACAGATGGGACGTGTGGCTCGATTTCTAACTCAGAAGGCTTGATGAAATTAAAAGGTTATTCGTCCGTCACAGTCGCGTTAGCAGCATATCCCCTTAATCTCGGCTAAGAAATTCGGGGAAAAGAAAGACACCCTCTACATCGCAGTCTCGCGTTCGAGGTCGTATCTTTGTTAACACCATCCTAGAAATCCTAGGGTAGCCGAGGTCCGTAAAATTTGGGTTGTATGTGTCATGTGTAGTGTTAAAACAGTAAAGCATGCACAACAGTTTATAATCACAAGATAATCTATTTTAAGCAAAATTAAAATAAATTTCTAAGCTTTTGACCTGCATAAAGAAAAAAACCTAAGTCAGTAAAGAATTTAAACAAGACAAAAATAGCCTAAGTCTTCAAAGTCCCCAACAGAGTCGCCAAGCAGTCGCGACCTCTTTTTTCGGCGCCTGCGATCGGGTACAAGCACCGGCAGAGGCTAATGACTCGGCTAAAATTAGTTATACCCGGACTCTCCTAAGTCCACCAATTCACAACTTTAATAGTCTGAGTTTTTAACCTTTTGTAAATCAATTTTTAAAATGGAGTCGCCACTAATCGATTTGGGGTGGGTCGATTAGAAACCTAAGCGAAGTATCGGGAGAAATACTTGCTCTGCGCAACCCAGAGAAATTAGGATCGGTGACTTGATTACACTAGTTAATCACTAATGCCCTTTCGGTACCTAATCTTGTTTAAACCTTGAGGTTTTTGGATGTTTGAGGTTTTCCATGCATTTGATGGGGAGGAAAAACATTTTTTTGGTTTTTCCTATTTTTGGACATAAAAGGGATTTTTTTTTTGGATTTTTTTGGGTATTTTCATGAATTTTTGGCTTTTTTTTTGGATTTTTGGCATTTTTTGGAAAATATGAAATATTTTAAATTTTTTGGAAAATAAAATATATTTATCATTTTTATTATTTTCCGATTTCTAGAAATTAAAATATTTTTTAATATTTTTCGAAAAATAAAATATATTTTTTGATTTTTTGGAAAATAAATTATTTATTTATTTATTTAAAATATTTTTAAAATTAAAATAATTAAAAAATGGCTCGGGTCGGGCTGCGGGCTAGATCCGACTGGACGCCGACCCGAACACGCGGGCCCGACTCGGATTTTCTCCTTTTTTTTTTTGGATGAAACGGCATCGTGGCCGAGCGTTTAGATACGCCCGGCCCGACGACAACCCGCTCCAATGACCCGTTCCCCCGCGAAATCCTACTCGGATCCAACCCGAACCCCGAGGCCGCTTTCCGCTGCCCCTTAAATCGCGGAATCCCTACCCGTTTTCCAAACCCGGATCCGCTTTGTGACCCAGAAATCGCAAACCACGGGTTTGCAAATCCTTGGCGCCGAAGGGGGAAACGGGAGCATTACGGCGGCGACGGCAGCGACGGTGGCTACAGTGGCTATGGCGACGGCAGTGAATGGCAAAGGCGACGGCCATTAGATCTAAGCCTGCTCTCGGCTTTGGCACGGCACGGTGGCATAGCTTGCCACGATGACAACGACCTTTAGATCTAGACGGCGTCGGGACGGTGTTTGGGGTGGCGTTGGAGCTGTATCGACGGCGGATCTAAGCCTCGACCGTCTTCGCACTTTGATTTCTCTTCTCTCTGTAGGCTCGCTTGCCCGCGGCCTCCCCTGATGTCTCTTGGTGGGAGGCCGTTTAAGCTCACGACCTGCCTCCGGCGGGCCTCAAATCTTTGGCTGTGCGTCCTCGGACCCCCCCTGAAGTCTCTTAGTGGGAACTCGAAGTCTGCGGCCTTAGATCTGACTCCCTCTCTCTCTTTGTTCGTGTCTCTCCGGCATAACCTCTCCCTCTCCGGCCGCGAGCCTTCGGATCTGGACTTGTTCGTCCTCGGCCCCTTTTTTGAAGTCTCTCGAGGGAAGCACGAAGCTTTGCAGAAGTCGATCGTTCTCAGCGTGCCTGTTCGACGACAGAAATGGGGCCTATTTATAGGCGAGGGGGCAGCCGGTTGACGGACCTTCGACCGCCAGTCCTCATGCGCCAAGTGGCCTCCGCCGGCCAAACCGGCGTCCCATCTAATGCCAGCTGCCCCTCCCACGTGGGTCGCCGTCCGCCTGTCCCTTTGACGTCGCGTCCTCTGCGCATGCGCTACAGAGGTGCGAGGAAGGAGATGACCAGTAGGGCCGGGCTGAAAGGGGAAATGGGCCGTAAGGGCCCATTCGAGGGCTACTTCTTTTTTGTTTTTTTGTTTTTTGTTTTTATTTGGTTTTTGTTCATTATTCCAAAAAAGACAAAATAAATAAAATAAAAACTTAATTAATAAAAGAAAATAAACCTAATTAAAATTGAGGTGTCAACAAGTGCAAGTAGCATAATTTTATTATTTTTCATAGCTCAAAATTCAAGTTTAAGCTCAAGGTCAAGCTCTTTAGCTCCAGTTTGTGTTAAACTCGAGCTATGTAGAGATTTAATATTGGTAATCAACCTTAGGAAAGTGAATTTTTGACTTCTAAAACATTTCATCAAGTAAAAAGCTCTTAATCGATAGCTCACTTAAACTTGAGGTGAGTGTCACAATCTTAATTTATTAGAGCCGAGTCTTTGAATTTTAAGTCCTCTTGAGTCACATTGTGAGAGCCCAAATTCTACAATAATAGGGGTAATGATTCGGTTGTCCTTCTACCCAAAGGATGAAGCCTCAATCCATGCCCAAAAAGTTGAGATCTCAAATGTCCCCGTCGATAATGCTCTCGCTTTATTTGCCACTAACCAAGGAACTTATAAAGATTATGAAGGAATGGGATGAGCAACCACAACCTAGTCAGTAGTGCGTATCTCTTCAAAGCAGATTGAGCAGCTATTATGCATGTAAAAAGCAATACTAAAAACTCGTAATCCAAAGTCATGATATTATATATATATATATATATATATATATATATATATTGAATCAAATATGTATTGTTTCATTTCAATAAATCTTTATATAAATAAAAATATTCATTTGAATCCACCATCACAATACATAAATTAGCGGTCAAGTTCATTAATTAATCTCAAGTCATGTGTCAATGGCTTATCCATCAACCAATATATTGCTCAATATCCTACCATAATCATGACACAACGTCTAATGATAAAGTGACTAAGATTCTTCCCTTAGCAAAGTCTCCACCTACAAAACTGGTGGCTCAACCTGGAAGGATATCCTAAATTGGTATGAATACCCACAAATCTCTCACTAGGTTCACAATTATATTGAGCATCAAACAACTATCTTCCAATACTAGAAATCCAATCCATAATTAAATCTTATAAATCAAATAAATAACTTTTCGCAATGTCGTCCATTTGCCATTTTTCAACCATTTTTTAAATCATTCATAAACCAGTTTGCAAAGTAGTTAATATATTACTTCACAACACCTTGCATAACATGCTTTCTAAAGATTTGTAAATATGGAGTAGTAAACGCTTGACTTTTTATACAACAACAATGCCATTTCTTTACTCGTACTATATATAATTTATATTGTTTTTGAAATATGAATTTACAAACTCAAAGAACAAAAAGTACCATTCACCTCGGAATGCCTCTGATCGAACAACATTGTTATATGTGCTGACAACCTTGTAGTCTTAACAATTAAACAATAATCGATATCAAAACTGACTAAAATATTACAACAACTATGAAATGGCCAGACTAAACTTAAACGTTAACGAAACGACTCCTAAGCACTAAAAAAAAATTAACTAGAGCAGATATTCAAAGTTATTTGCAACGCGAAACTTGAGTACAAAACTAAGTCACACCATAATTCTCTCCATCAAACTCCATTTCAAGTGAGCTTATAGTCAAAAGGAAGATCTTCTTGAAGCATTGGAATATCCATAACTTGGTCGACCCAAAATCAAGCTTAAAACCATCAAAATTTGGCCCTACTCTTGAGGGTTAAGAGTATGCTCCTAGATGCATATTGTGCTTTATTATTTTCATTTCCCATTTTCATTGTTCGGTAGTTTTTTGGAATTTGCTAGACTTGAAAACCATTTTATTTAGTTCTTGAGCATTATTTTGCGAAATAAATGGAGTCTTTCGTTCAGCAAAAAAATAATTGCAATTTATCAAATTGAAAAGACTTGATGTCACGAATCGAATAAGAATTGATAACATAAATGTAATTTGTAATTTCATCTAAAAAGACTCGTATTTTCTCCAACAATTTTGATAATTTCGTATGAAATCTATAACCTAAAAACATTATTAAGTTAAAAGCCCAAAAGCCATTGGTTGCGCATTGTTCATCATTCTTAGCCAACTTTTAATTTTTTTCCAAGCAAACTATAAGTCCAAAATAAGTTCCGTTAAAATCCTACGATTCCATAATACCATAAACTATCATTTTTTTATATATATTCGCAACTCAATGACTCCTTAATTGAACTTTATAGTTCAAACATAAAACTCAAATTAGTGTCCTCACCCCAAATGTCACTCCAATTAGATGAACGAAAGGGTGTAAGCAATTACCAAAAGTTGCGATACATAGTTGAACAGGCTTGATGAGACATCCGTGGCACAAAATCCTCATTTCTCTTTTCCTTTCTTCCTCTTATCTCTCCTTTCCTCCTTTTAATTTCTCTCTCTTATTCTCTATTTCTCGAGTGTGCTCTTAGCCACACTCTCCTTTTCCCTTTTTATTTCATTTTTTCTTTTTCTTTTTTTTGGGCCCCACACATGTCGACCAAGCAAAATAAAAATGCAACTTTTGCAGATAATCCAAGGAATCATTAAGCAATATGAGGCGTCGTAAGAAGATATGATGTTGCCAAGCTGAAGTGACATCTTGTATTAATAATCTCTTGGATAAATTACAATCAATAAATATTTTCAAATGAGGAAATTGTCTAAAATGTCATAAACCTATAGTACTTTTACCATTCCAAACTTAAACCTTTTAATGGTGCCAATTGGGTTTTAAACATTTTCATATTTTACTAATTGAGTTTCTTTAGGTAATTTTTGCCAGAAATCACTAATGTAAATGCTGGCCGTCCTACTTAATATAGCACGCATTGAAGTGGATAATTTTTAATAACATTTTAAAAAATCAAGTTTTTTTGGATTACTTTTTGAATTTTTTCTTTTATGCTCTCTCTTTCTTTCTTTTTTCCTTTTTTTTTTACAATTCTAACTGGTAAGGGCTGGATGACCTCACCTCGATCTTGGCGAGAGTGCGGAGGCCCTCGCCTTTGGCTCGCAAGGGTTGCAATGCCCCCTCCCCCCAACAAAAAAGAAAAAAGAAAAAGCCTAGGCAAGGGTTTGGCCTTGTGGATTGTGATGGTTGATTGGTGACCTCCCCAGCTAGAGTTCTAAAAAGAAAAGAAAAGAAAAGAAAATGAATAAAAAGAAAAATTAAAGTAAGTCAATAAAAAATTGAAAAGATATTAAAATATTATTAAAAATTGTCTATGTTAATGCCGATTATGTCACATAGAAGGATTGGCATCCATGTTAGTGATTTCTAGCTAAATTCACTTGATAGGCAAAACGTGAAAATGTTTAAAACTCAATTGACACAATTAAAAAATTTAGAATTGAATTGGTAAAAATTTAATAGGTTTAGAACTTTTTGGACAACTTTCCCTTTCAAAAGTCCTAATAAAACTTCTATCGCAAGTCTAGTACTTAGAATCTCATTCTTGTGGCAGCAAGCTTAATTTAATGAGTCGGTCAATTGAAAAAACCAAAAATTGGACGGACGCAAATAACATTTATTGAAGAGTCAAATGCACCACTTATGGGAGACGTACCAGTCGTGACGTCATTGCTTAAATACCTAAGTTTTATATCAATAAATGAAATATTTAGATCTGAAAATTAGATATGCTTGATGGGAAGACAATACTACGGTCAAACTATACATAACGCTGCATATGGGAACACGGGGGTTCGCATTGGTCTTTTCTCACCTAACCCATAAAATATGTCGGTAAACTATAATGTATTGCGGCTATAGTCGGATGCACCACGAGAGTAAACGACCTGCCTAGTTTCTGTAATATACGGGATGGGAAGTCAACAAATTCAATTCATGAAACTTACGTGTATAAGAAAAAGGGTAAATAGATGATAAGATGAAAGTGGTTAACTATATAAAAATCATTCAACTGGTGGAACCAATTTGACTAAGTAGATAATTGGAGACAAATTCTCATTATTATCTTGGCAGCTATAAACATTATGTGTGTCTTAAATATCTGTTTAAATCAAACTACTGACATGGAGCTCACCTAAAATCACGCCTAAAATGACCTAGTCCAACATGAATTCTGTAAGAGCAAGCTGTTCTAGGCTCTAGTTGCGCTTATCTTAACACAAGTAGCGTTAGACATGACTTTTTGTGAGTAACCTTCACTTCCAACATCCTATGCATCTGGATGTAATCCCAAGCAATGAAGCCATATAAATCCTAAATAATCTAAGGAAGAAGTAAATCATGATAATGTAATTTGATGATCTGAAAACCATGACAAACACAAAAAGTAATGTGCAAGGCACACTGATCTCCCATTTTCTAAGGCTACCGTGGGTACAGCTCAGTCATAGAAGCCTCATTTTTCGAGAACTGGTTCGATTTGCTTCTTGATTCCTCAACCTCAAACACTCTTAAATTGTACTCTTGCATGGATGGCATATCAGATTCGACACTGCTGTGTAAGTAGAATGTGGGTCTCGATGGCACTTGGAGAGTGACCGAGTGGCTGTTAAGCATGAGAAGGACCGAGGCCATTGTTGGCCGGCTAATCATATTTTCTTGGACACATAGTAGACCAATGTGGATGCACCTCGCAATTTCAATACTTGAACCAGAAATTATAGAGGGATCAATAATGTTTGATAATGATCCTTCCCTCCAATTCTTCCATATCTGCAAACATTTGACAAACATTGAGCAGATTGATATTTGGAATATTATGTGAAATGAGAAGGTATGTTCATATGCTCACATAGCTTATAAGGACTTCCGTGTCATCACCCACGCGGAAAAGAGTGTTCCTTTGACCACTCACAATCTCCAAAAGTAGCACTCCAAAACTGAACACATCGACTTGATCGAGAAAGTTCCATGCATCGCATACTCGCGCCATATATCCACTGTCCATCACCAAAAGTCCACCTTATCAGCTCTATAGTTTGCTTTTCTCTTTTGATAAGCATTAGCTCTAGGAGATTGTGTCACTTACTAGGTCCCCACGATTCGGTTTGTCTTGGCCCGAGTTTGATCCAACTCGAACAGCCTTGCCATACCAAAATCCGATATCTTTGGATTCATTCTTGAGTCTAACAAAACGTTGCTGGCTTTGAGGTCCCGATGGATGATACGAAGTCGAGATTCTTCATGTAGATAAAGCATCCCTCGGGCAACGCCCATTATTATCTTGTGACGCATATCCCAGTTGAGATTTGCACGCTTCAAGGGATCTACACATTTTGGTGGAATTGCATTCTATAAGACGTCTATTAATCATTTTGTGAGGATATGATTTAATGAGTGACAACCTAAGAAACATACCAAATATGTACTGATCAAGGCTCAAATTGGGCACAAACTTGTAAATGAGAAGCTGTTCAACTCCTTCCAGACAAAAACCTAGGAGCTTGACCAAGTTCCTATGTTGTAGCTTGGCTAGTAACATGAATTCGTTCTTGAACTCAACTTCCCCTTGGCTAGAATTTTGTGATAACCGTTTCACCGTGATTTCTTGTCCGTTGGAGAGCTGACCCTGAAATTTCACCAAATTAGATCTTTGTGAGTATCAATTGGTACATTGAAGCATTTCTAGGAGTATCAAATTGGTATCATCTTTGACTATTTGGTTGCTTGAATTGTGAATACAATAGAGTAGAGGATGTGCTTGCTTAATTATTACCATGTAGACAGCACCAAAACCGCCTTGTCCAAGCTTCCCGGAGTCGAGAAGTTATCCGTTGCCGCTCCGATAATGCTGAAATCAAATTGCAGTGACTCAACCATGCTAATTTCATGCACAACTTCACCTAGAAAGACAAAAACGCTGTCATTTAGAAATCATTATCTTTTCATAGTTTTCATAAAGAAAGTTTCACAAACTTTTAGTTAATGTATGATATAGCTAGTACAAGTACCTAGAGGGGGGTGAATAGGTATATAAAAGATTTTTCTTGATAATCGCGCAATACTTAGATAGTTGAAGGATTTGCAACAAATGATAATCAACGTAAGACTGAGTAAAGGAAATAGAGAATTGAACACGCGGTTTATAGTGGTTCGGCTTGATTCAAGCCTACGTCCACTCTTCTGCACTGACAGCCAATTGGCTGGATTCCACTATAAACAAAGAGATGTTACAGTGTTGATCTTCCTTGATTTCTAGGTGTAGATGATCTACCACACTCACTCAAGGTATCACCAAGTATGGACACTCTCTGTGTATACAATTTCGCTCAGAATGAATCGACTAATATTCAAGATGCTTCAGACTCTGGAATTTCTCTATCGATCACGTATTCAAACACCTAGAACGTCTTCCTTTTTATACTCCTTTATGCCATCATACCCGTTGGCACTTTTCAAAGGAATTCCTCCAATTTACCCGTTGGACGGAATCAATCAAGAAGATCATTTGAGCTATAAAAGGAACCTGACGATAGCCCATCAATCCTGTTTGCCCATACAATCAGGATCTTGGTTTCCAAGAATAGAACATTCCAAGAATATTTTGTTGACCATCGGATCTTCAATTGATCTAAATACGAACAAAAGAATCCGTTATATTTATCCAACCAAAAGATCTTCTCCAGAGGATAGGATTAAATCCTCAACCATATACTTCGGCTCTGGATTTCCTTCGCCACTGGATCAGAAAGACTGTCAATGAGAATAGTCTTGAGTCTTGAGTCTTGAATCTTAAGTCTGGTGATCAGAAAGTCTTCAGACTTTAAACTAGACGATCTGCAGATATCCAGACTAGACTGATAGAAACGTTTTGTCAGCTTCAAAATATTCATGAAAGATTTCTCCAACAATCTCCCCCTTTTTTATGGTGACAAAACTTTCATGTAGATTTGAACCACTTTGACCTGCAAAAACATTTCTCAAGCAATATGGCTATCTCATAAAGATTTAATAAAACAACCAGACGCTGCATCCACAGAAAATTGGTTAGTCTTTTATGAGTAATACCATATAACAACACTTGATATAAATGCAAATAGTCAAGCATCTAAATCCACAGCCAATTCAATCAAATTCAAGTTCACAACAAGTCATACTCAAAGACAAACATATTCAACCACAAAAATAAATTTAAAGTCAAAGAAAGATGGTTGGTTGGTTCAAATTGCTTCTCCCCCTTTTTGTCATCATTAAAAAGGTGAGAAAGGAGTCGTCCGCTTGGAAATGCGCACGATCCGGAAATCTCCCATGGACTCGGACTACGCCTTCTAGCCTCTTCAAGTCTTCCCTTAGTTGAGCTACCTCCTCTCCTTTGGCATTGGCTTGAAGTTGTAGAGCGAGGTCTTTCATTTTGTCCTCTAGGGTAACTGAAGGTGCTTGTCCAGCATTCTTTATGGCTTGAATCTCACAGTCCAGAGCATAGATTTGGCCACGCATTTCCAGAAGAACATCCATAATACGACGAAAATCTGCAAAATTGTCCGTCTGAGTACTTGCATTTGCTTTCTCCGATGGAGTGAATGCAGACGATGGCGCTTCTGTATAGTCTTGCAGATTTGGTGTTGACGTATCGTGTTCTTCTTCAGGCAATTGAGAAGCCTGAAACTCTTCTGGGTCTGTTGGAGATTGTCTTAGACCTTCACTATTGGCAGCATGAGGTGTGGACCTTTGCTCGCCAACTCCCCCTGTCTCTAGGACATCAAAAGGGGAAGAGTGATGATCATCCTCTTCTGTATCTTGATTCTCCTTCTCTCTGTTTCTTCTGTTGTTCTGTCGATTGGGGAATAGAACGTCTGGTCCTTATCAAGGTAGTGATTGTAAGATCTTCCTCCTCATCTTCATCCTCCAAGATGAGAGTTCTTTTCTTTTTGGATGGGGCACCAATGGCCTCCCTCCCTTTTCGCTTTGGCAAGCGACTTAGGCTGGAGTCTTCACTCTAAATTTCTCCATTGCCTTGGAAAGTTCTTGCAGACGCATCTTCGTTAACATCTTCAAACCTACCACCATCTTATCGCACGGTCGAACACAAAGTGTGTGTGGCGGTTCAATATTCATGTGTCTGAAGATCTTGGTCACCAGACCTGGATAAGGCAATTGTCCCTTGTCCTTCGACATGGCTCTGTACATGTGAAAGAGAATAGTGTGAGGAAGAGAGAACTTCATCCCTGAGTTGATTGCGTACATCAATTTTGCCTCTGAATTAGACACATCAGTCTTTGATGTAGACTTGGGCCTGATGCAATTGATCACAATTTTGTGCAGCACAATATTGATGGCACGCATCCTTGAATAGATGATTCTTCCCTCTACATCTCTATCTTTGACAAGTTCCAATGAGGCACGAGCAACTGAGACTTTGATTGGTTGATAGCGTCCTCGTTCAACTCCAATTATGTCCGCCAACATGTCTACGTCTAACACATAATCCTAGTCTCGAACACTGAATGATATTCTATTCACATCTATAAAGCTGAGATTCGAGTAGAAATACGCAGTCAGTTGAGCATAACCATCTATGGTATCAGTGCAAAAACGTTCAAGTTGAAGCAGACTGAACTTCTCCCTTAAGTTCACATTAACAGCATCCAAGAAATCGAAATCGACACTCCTAGGGTTTATCACCCCTCATTTCAGCAGTCTGAAAAACAAATTCTCCTGTTCCTTTGATTTGAATAACTCCATCCTCTTTCCCTTCACCTTTGCAGCAATACCCATTCTAGGTTGAAAATCAGTGAACATTTTATCATCGTCGTTCCCATCAGTCAGATTCGGTCCCGACATACGAGGGTCACTGGGAATATTCGCAAGTGCTTCCTCTGCTTTACCCTTGGGAGCAATTCCCAAATCCTCCATTCTTTTCAGAAAGATATATTCATTCCCATAATTCTTATCTTTAAGAAAATCATCCACGTATTTCAACGGAGTCCCAGTACTTTTCAACGCACAGTAAAGTTTGTAAATAAACGAGGGTTTTTGGACTCTTACTGGGTCTGCGTCCTCGATTATCTCTTCCTCTGGTTGTTGACCCGCATCATGTGGGGTAGATGGCGTTGAGTGATGTGGTGGAGAATGAGTCGGGTTCTGTTGCTGACTCGATAATTCTTCCTCTTCTGTGAGATCGAAGTGGGTAGGACCCTCCTTCATCCTTTGTGGTCCCCTGTTCGCGATTCTTGAAGACTTCCTCGAAGAAGACATCCTTCTTTGTCGCTGAAAGATTCCTTTACTTGCTTTCCCAAGAGAAGATGACAACTTTCTCGAAGATGAACACGAAGTAGAAATTGGATTGGGAGGAGAATGCTTTTTAGGGTTTTGAAAATTGAAAATGAAAACTGTATATATATAACTCAGTTTTGAAAATGGAAGTTCAATCGGCACAAGGAAAGTGTACGAATACCTCTTTTCAAAATCAATAACTGCCAAAATTAATTCTTTTGAAAAGACAAGTTTTCGTTTTTCACGGAGACTACAAAATAACTGAACGAAAGATCATACCTTTTCGAATAACAACTTACAGTCTATAGTCATCAATGTCGGAGTCTGAGGATTTAGAGTCTGAGAAATTTGAGTCTGATGATCATCAACTTTTTGAGTCTGAAGGTTGGAGAGTCTCTAGACTTTAACTCAACCATATAGGATTAAATCCTCAACCATATACTTCGGCTCTGGATTTCCTTCGTCACTGGATCAGAAAGACTGTCAATGAGAATAGTCTTGAGTCTTGAGTCTTGAATCTTGAGTCTGGAGATCAGAGAGTCTTCAGACTTTAAACTAGACGATCTGCAGATATCCAGACTAGACTGATAGAAACGTTTTGTCAGCTTCAAAATATTCAGGAAAGATTTCTCCAACAATGTAAACCCTAAACCTTTTAACCTTTATAAAGTTTTTGGCCTAATTGTCGAAAGCAATGCAGCTCTTGCTACTTTGCATGTGCAAAAGCATAGTCATTAGTCAACTTAATTATTTTCATAATCTTTTTTAACCTCATGAACAGTCGTTGTTCCGAAGCAAAAGGATAAACACTCGCCTTCAACACTTTCTCTAGGCTGCTTCTTCCTTTTCACATTCAGGAACATGATGACAATGCTGATGACAAGTAGTGCAGAAATACTTGTGATGACCACAATGATCCCAGTCCTCGTCGAATTGCTCTTTCCAACTGCAAGAGCAAAGGCACATTACGTTTATGATCATTGCTTGCTGCTTACTATGTAAAAGATACATCACGCGATTCTCTGATAACTCAGGGGAAAGTGTTTCTGATTTATGGATTTTGTCATCCTACCAATTTTCATTTGATAAGATTCGGAATATAACACATTTCCCTAAATTTTTAAGTTTTCGCGGATGCCTTTTTTACCTCAATTTCATTACTTTCATCAATTTCTTATGAAAATCAGGGTAAAGACGGTAAAATGGTTTACAGAAACAGAGTGGGGCAAGGAATATCCAATGCAAGTTTGCAAAACTTTTGCAGAGTTATTAGAACTCCCAATGTGCACATATAGGACCAATATATACATGCAGATCACGGCTATGGATCGTAACCCTAGCTCGATTTAGATCTCTGTCTCTCCCTTAGATGACATGACTGTGATAGTTGACTAGTATCCATGTAGATGCATCAATGATTAAACATATATTCTTCTGCCAAAAATATGGATCAACCCGTACCTTCTGCCAAAAAGCATTTAAAAATTACATGATCTACTGAGCATATATTAATAAAAAGAATCTTGTGGTTTAACAGAGCATGTAGATTAAGCTATATGAAGAATTTGATTGGGTGAATCTCACGCGAAACCTGCATATTTTTATAGAAAAGAAAAGACTGAAACGCCGTGTACGTAACTCCTGAACAAGAGCCAACTTACCTGGTGGTGGAGGCATTGCATCTTTCCCATGCGATGGTGGTGGCAGAGGCGGCGGAAGTGGCCCACCGACTGGATCGAAGAACCGATTATTGGTCCCGTACAGGATCAGGCAACTTGGCACCATGTACCGTCCTCCTGAGTACCTGAGACAGCAGTACCTGATCTCATAGGTGACTACAGCCAAGCAGTCGCTGCATTGCTGCTCCGTCAAGTCTGGTGTGCACTGCACCAACGCATAGATCATGTCAGGCCCCGCTGATTCGTTCCCTGATGCGTACTTTCTCAATGAGCCACCACGTGCCGCCTCAGCCGACAGACCGTTCAGGAGCTTCCTTCTTGCTGCGTTGTATGTGTCTACGCTCGAGACATCGTCACCGGTGCCTGCTACGTAGTTGGGTTGTAGCACGACTACACCAAAGAACGAGCGTCCGAGTACCGAATGATGCAGTTCCCGCTGTAGAGGAGTGCCTCCTTTTGTAGGGGGCAGAGGCGGCGCATGTCAGAGGCCAAGACATCGAGGCAGGCGAGGCAGGTTTTGGTGTCTAAGTCACTGCGGCAGAGGCCAAAGAGATAGAGGGTTTGGGAGGCGCCGGAGATGGCAGCAGAGGCATTGAAGAAGCCGTAGGAGAGGGACGAGGAGCTGGTGGTGGAGATGGAGGAGATGAGGGTGGTGAGGGTGGTTTGATAGGTGCTGTTGGCAGTGAAGTTGCCGGTCGAACCATAGTGGGGCACCGGGAATTGGGCGTTTATGGTGGAAGCAAACATGAGAAGAAGCAAGAAGAGGAGATTTGGAGGATCCATTTTTTTCTCTTTGGGTGTGTCGGGTGTCTCTTTGATAGACCCGACATATATGAAGGGTTTAATCTTAAGAAATTAAATATGTTGAAATATCTAATGAAAATTTATCACATCAACAATAACTCAGCCAAAAAAAGGAAAAATCTCAAATAAAGACTTAAAATGAGCTTACCTTCTCAAATAAGGACCCGAAGTGAACCCGAAGTGATCGTTGTTCCAAATAATGACCCGAAGTGACTAACAAGTCTCAAGTAAGGACCTAAACCTATTGGCCGGCCAAAATGTTCATTGGTCGGCAAGCGTGCAACGTTTCCGGTGGCTAGAATATGGGCAATTTTGTCCAAAAAAATATAGATAGAAATTAACAAACCCTAAAACAAAACCCCCAAACTCTTCATGTTCTTCTTCTTCTGCTCTTTATCTTTTACGTTCTTTGTCCCCTCTCATTTGGAGAACCAAAAATTTCTATTAATGGAGCAAGATCCCTAGCTCCCTGAGTTCCAAAGGTACTCCCTCCCTCCCTCCTTCTCTCTCTCTCAATTCGTATTCCATTAACAGAAAATTTCAGTGCTCCAAGCGAGAGGGGACAAAGAACGAAGAAGATGAAGAGCAAAAGAAGAAAAACGTGAGAACGTGAAAAGTTTTTTTTTTGGGTCACAAGACGTGAAGAGTTTTAGAGGGTTTTTTTTTTTGGGTTTGTTAATTTCTATCTATATTTCTTTTGGACAAAATTGCCCATATTTCGGCCATCGAAAATGTCACATGCTCACCGGCTGGTGAACATTTTGGCCGGCCAACAAATTCACGTCCTTATTTGAAACTTGTTAACCACTTCGGGTCCTTATTTGAGAAAATATGTTTATTTTGGGTCCTTTTTTGAGATTTTCTCAAAAAAATATACTCACCCCACGTCAAAGAGAGACCCGAGACACCAAAAAGAAAAAAAGAAAAAAGAAGAGAAGAAAAATGGATCCTCCAAGTCTCATCTGCTCGCTTCTTTCTCACGTTTACCAAACTGTTGCAGGGTGGTTGCAGAGTTGTCGTGTTTCTCATGGGGCAACGTTTGAGTCTCGAATAAATATTGACTCATTTTACTGCAAGTATAAAAAGACCACCGGCGATTTCCAAGCAATGAGCAACTGGAGTCTCGACGAAGCATCGACTCTAATGGAAAAGCAAAGTCTCCGTTGTACGGAGTCTCGGTCTTCCGCAATTATAGTTAAAAAACGTTGACGCCTTCTGCCGAGTTTGTCTATTGCCCGGCAATTGCCATGCAATGTGGAATCTTTACTAGTGAAACCATGACTAACAATATGATGTTTTTCAACAGATGATTAACGAGATGTCAAAGGAAATTTGTTCCTCTCCTTGTGATTTTAGTTTCAAGTTTCGTTTGGAGCACTCCAAAAATAAAACGCGGAATGCATCAATTGACGTGGATAGTTTACCATAAAGATTGCACGGGGAAGTGAATCACTTGAAATGTGCAAATGCTAATCCAAGCTGATCCCAACTTCACTTGCTCTGCTATACGCAAAAAAAATAGTTGAAAAATAATGTTGACATGACATTTTTTATATTACTTTGTTCGGTCACAGGAAACTTCCATTTAAATCTCCTATTCCATAATTTAAAATTAGAAACCTAGTGTGTAGTGCTAGTGGGAATGGGAGAATCTAATATGGTACACTGAGGATGACCAAAAAGTCTATTGGGCAATGACTCAATTGTAGATAAATGTATTGGTTGAAAGTCTCTCATTTATTGTCGAGATCGAGAGTTCGAAACCCACAATTGTTGATGTTGTAAATGGAGGGTCATAGTATTGGGGTCCTGTGCTAATCTCCCTCGAGATAGAGGCTCAGCCCTTTGGTGCCATCCGAGCACGAGGGGCCCGTGGTGGAGTCCTCAGTTATCAAAAACAAAAACTGTACTTTGATCTCCTAAGCGGAAGATTGACTCCCGATTCGATTCCGGATTGACTATTAACCACTAATGATAAAAGATTAGGGTTAAGGTACCGCTATATATGTAATCTTTAAGATGTGGATTTGTTTTGCTTCTAAGACGATTTTTACATATATTTAATGGAGGTCTAGATCCTGTGAAATTGTTTTTCAAGTTTTAGCTATGTACACTAGTCTCACTTTTTAATTCGAATCAAATCTGGATTCTAGGGGCGGCAGAAGGTGGTTTCCCAATCTGTGGGAGAGTGTTATCTTCAATCAATTTAATTTTTTGTACTTTCTTTATATTGCCAAAAACATAGAGGGTTTGAGAGGCGTCAAGACAGCAGCAAAGGCATTGAAGAAGCCGTAGGAGAGGGACGAGGAGTTGGTGGAGGAGATGGAGGAGAGGACGTTGGTGAGGACCCCTTGGTAGGTGCTGTTGGCAGTGAAGTTGCCAGGTATGAGGCACCAACACTTCTGAAGGTTTTTGTACCATGTCGAACATTTCGACATATATTCGACACTCTCGAACACTCTCCAATACTCAATCAACACGTGTCAAAAAATCCGATATTTAGTCAACTTTTTTGGCACTCTTCGACACTCGAGTTGGAATTCTGACATATGAGTTTCTGACACGTGATTATGATATCGAGATTAATTTTAAAAATTCACTAAATGAGAGGTCAAAATATATATATGTAAAAAAATAAAATACAATAATAAAAATAATAAATGATATTAATAAATGCAAAATTAATGTTTTTAGTGCATATTCATTCTAAGCTTATTTATTTATTTATTTATTTATTTGATTTAAATAATCATAAAAATGATAATTTTTTATTTATATATAAAAATATATATTTAATATACAACGTTTCCCAATATGTCGGAATTCTCTGTTTTTTTTTTTTTAGAATGACGTGTCGCGCAGACAGACGTGTTGCATGTCGGTGTCGGTGCTATTTAGATTATCATTCGAACCATAGTAGGTCGCTGGGAATTGGTCGTTTTATGGTGGAAGTAAATAGGAGAAGAAGCAAGAGAAGGAGATTTGGAGGATCCTTTTTTTTTTTTTTTATGGTGTTTCGGATCTCTCTTTGATGTGAGGATTACTCAATAGGCTCGAGCCCTAGATAAGATAAATACCATGATGGATAAGGTGCAAAATAAAACGTGTTAGATTAATTTTATATAGGGGCGGCCATTATGCCTGGCACACTAGGCCTTATACATTTTTAGTTTTAGTGCATATTATTTTTTAAGATATTTAAAAATCTTTTATACTTTTCTATTTAGATCGACATTTTATTTAAATGTTTAAAAGTTGTAAAGACCTTGAGTTTTAAATTTACATTGATGTAAGAATTCGTTTGAAATCACAAAAAGTTACGTCTTGCAAAACCTGGAAGAATCAAAGGCTAGAGCCATCACTCATATCACTAATTTTGGCCTAAAAGATCCATTACTGGGTTGGGTAAATTTGAAAAGGGTAGCCATAATACCATTCTAAAGAGCATTTTAATGACCTAAAGAATTTGAATTTAGTTAATATGAAACCACACCAAATGACACAATTAAAAATGTTATGATTGAATTGGTAAAAATTCAATAGGTTTGGAACTTTTTAGACAACTTTCCCTTTCAAATGTCCCAATAAAACAAACTTTCTATCGCAAGTCTAGTACTTAGAATTTCATTCTTGTTGCAGCAATCTTAATTTAACAAGTCGGTCAATTGAAAAAACCAAAAAATGGACCGACGCAAATAACATTTATTGAAGAGTCAAATGCACCACTTATGGGAGACGTACCAGTCGTGACGTCATTGCTTAAATACCTAAGTTTTATATCAATAAATGAAATATTTAGATCTGAAAATTAGATATGCTTGACCGGAAGACTATATTGCGGTCAAACTATAAATAACACTGCATATGGGAACACGGTGGTTCGAATTGGTCTTTTCTCACATAACCCACAATATATGTCGGTAAACTGTAATATACTGTGGCTATAGTCGGATGCACCATGAGAGTAAAAGACCTGCCTAGTTTTCGTAATACACGGGATGGGAAGTCAACAAATTCATTTCATGAAACTTACGCGTATAAGAAAAAGGGTAAATAGATGATAAGATGAAAGTGGTTAACTATATGAAAATCATTCAACCGGTGGAACCAATTTGACTAAATAGATAATTGGAGACAAATTCTCATTATTATCTTGGCAGCTATAAACATTCTGTGTATCTTATATATCTATTTAAATCAAACTACTGACATGGAGCTCACCTAAAATCACGCCTAAAATGACCTAGTCCAACATGAATTCTGTAAGAGCGAGCTATTCTAGCTGCTCTGATCTTAACACAAGTAGTGTTAGACATGACTTTTGGTGAGTATCTTTCACTTCCAACATCCTATGAATCTGGATGTAATCTCGAGCAATGAAGCCATATAAATCCTAAATAATCTAAGGAAGAAGTAAATCATGATAATGTAATTTGATGATCTAAAAACCATGACAAACACAAAAAGTAATGTGCGGGGCACACTGATCTCCCATTTTCTAAGGCTACCGTGGGTACAGCTCAGTCATAGAAACCTCATTTTTCGAGAACTGGTTCGATTTGTTTCTTGATTCCTCGACCTCAGCCACCCATAAATTGTAATCTTGCATGGATGGCATATCAGATTCGGCACTGTTGTGTATGTAGAATGCAGGTCTTGATGGCACTTGGAGAGTGACTGAGTGGCTTTTAAGCACGTGAAGGACCGAGGCCATTGTTGGCCGGCTAATCATATTATCTTGGACACATAGTAGACCAATATGGATGCACCTCACAATTTCAATACTTGAACCAGAAATTATAGAGGGATCGATAATGTTTGATAATGATCCTTCCCTCCAATTCTTCCAGACCTGCAAACATTTGACAAACATTGAGCAGATTGATATTTGGAATATTATGTGAAATGAGAAGGTATGTTCATATGCTCACATAGCTTATAAGGACTTCCGTGTCATCACCCACGCGGAAAAGAGTGTTCCCTTGACCACTCACAATCTCCAAAAGTAGCACTCCAAAACTGAACACATCTGACTTGATCGAGAAAGTTCCATGCATCGCATACTCTGGCGCCATATATCCACTGTCCATCACAAAAAGTCCACCTTATCAGCTCTATAGTTTGCTTTTCTCTTTTGATAAGCATTAGCTCTAGGAGATTGTGTCACTTACTAGGTCCCCATGATTCGGTTTGTCTTGGCTTGAGTTTGATCCAACTCAAACAGCCTCGCCATACCAAAATCCGATTGCTGGCTTTGAGATCCCAATGGATAATACAAAGTCGAGAGTCTTCATGTAGATAAAGCATCCCTCGGGCAACACCCATTATTATCTTGTAACGTGTATCCCAGTTGAGATTCGCACGCTTAAGGGGATCTACACATTTTGGTGGAATCACATTCTATAAGACATCTATTCATCATTTTGTGAGGATATGATTTGTGAATGACAACCTGAGAATCATACCAAATATAAACTGATCAAGGCTCGAATTGGGCACAAACTCGTAAATGAGAAGCCGTTCAACTCCTTCTAGATAGAAACCTAGGAGCTTGACTAAGTTCCTATGGTGTAGCTGAGCTAGTAACATGAACTCGTTCTTGAACTCAACTTCCCCTTGGCTAGAATTCTGCGATAGCCATTTCACCGCCATTTCTTGTCCGTTGGAGAGCTGACCCTGAAATTTCAACAAATTAGATCTTTATGAGTATCAACTGGTACATCGAATCATTTCTAGGAGTATCGGATTGATATCATCTTTGACTATCTGGTTGCTTGAATTTTGAATACAATAGAGTAGAGGATGTGCTTTGTTATTTATTACCATGTAAACAGCACCAAAACCTCCTTGTCCAAGCTTCTTGGAATTAGAGAAATTATCCGTTGCCTCTCTAATAGTGCCGAAATCAAATTGCAGCGACTCCACTGTGCTAATTTCATCCACAGCCTCACCTAGAAAGAGAAAATATGGTCATTTAGAGCGAGAAATCATTGTCTTTCCATAGTTTTCATAATGAGAGTTCACAAACTTTTAGTACACATAATTGCACCTGCACGCATAGATAATCAACTGGTTCCTTTCCTGCTCGACGAGGTAATGTTAACTATAGACAATGAGAAATGTGTACATGGACATGTCCGAGCAGGCACATGAACATGTAGATCGAAGAATCAATTCGATGTTTTGAAATCCTCATGAACAGCTGATGTTCCAATGCGAAAAAGATAAAGACTCACCTTCACCTCTTTGCCTGGGCTGCTTCTTCCTTTTCACTCTCAGAAGTACAATAACACCAACAAGGAAAACCGCAGAAACACTTGTGGTGACCACAATGATCACAGTCCTATTTGAATTGCTCTTTCCACCTGCAAGAGCAAAGGCATATTATGTTTACGATCATTGCTCACTGAGTAATACACTGGAGAAATCACTAAAGGGCCACTTTGAACGCGGAAACGAAATGCATGTTAAATATACATCACGCCATTCTTTGATAACTCGAGGGAAATAAGTTAATTCTAATTTTTTGTTAGTCATTAGTTTCATCATTAGAATTAGAAACATGTCCCCAAACATGAATACGCATTAACTATGAGTATATTTTTCGAATTTTCTATGAATAAATTTATTAATATTATTAGTGTAAATTCATTGTAGGCTCTTTTTATTATTTATTTAATTATGAATTTGAATTAAATTAATTAAAAATAAAAATATCCGTTAAATATACAACGTGTCAGAATTTTCTATTTTTGAGAAATGATGTATCGCCCTATCATATCGTGTCATATCGTATGTCGGTGCTATTTAACCTTCTTTTGGCAAAAAAGGTACTTATTCAATGTAAATAAATTGCATGAATTATAGAGCAGGTACTTTAAACTCATTTGAACGATTAATAGTATAAATCTGTATGGAACCTGCATAATTAATTATAGAAAAAAAAAAAAAGACATAATCGCTTTGTACCTTCCTTTTAAACAAGAGCGAACGTACCTGGTGGCGGAGGGGGCGCAGGGGGCAGCGGAAGTGGCTCACCCACCGGGTCGAAGAACCGATAGGCCTCGTACCGGAACTGGCAACTCGGGGCCATGATCCTCACTCCCATCTTCCCAGCACAGCACTTCTCAAATCTCCCGATGGCTGTCACCAGGCAGTCGACGCATTGCTGGTTGGTCAAGTCCGGCGTGCATTGTGTCATCGCGTAGATCGTGTGTAAACACCGATATGTTGGCCGTCGCGTACTTCCTCAGTGAGCCGCCGCCCGCTGCCTCACCCGGCAGACGGTCCAGCAGCGTCTGCAGCGCAGCGTTGTCCTTGTCTGGGCTCGTGAAGTTCTCGTCGAAGTATAGTTTGTAGTTAGGGTCGATGTTGACTGTGCGGAAGATCGAGGCGTTAGAGTACCGAACGGTGCAGTTGTCACTGTAGAGGACCGCCTCCTTCTGGAGGGGGCAGAGGTCACGAATGTCAAAGGTCGAGGCATTGAGGCAGGCACGACAGCTCTCAGCAGGGAGGTCACCACGGCAGGAGCCGATGACATAGAGGGTTTGGGAGGCGCCGGAGACGGCGGAGGAGGCGTTGAAGAAGCCGTAGGTGAGTGACAAGGAGTTGGTGGTGGAGATGGAGGAGAGGAGGGCGGTGAGGGTGGTTTGGTAGGTGCTGTTGGCGGTGAAGTTGCCAGTCGAACCACAGTAGGGCGTTGGGAAGAAATTTTGGGCGTCGATGGTGTAAGCCAAGGTGAGAAGAAGCAAGAGAAGGAGATTTGGAGGATCCATTTTTTTCTTTTTGGGTGTCTCGGGTGTCTCTTTGAGAGACCCGACATAAACGAAGGGTTTAATCTTAAGAAATTAAGTATGTTGAAATATCTAATGAAAATTTATCACGTCATCAATAACTCAGCCAAAAAAAAAATATACACACACCCCACGTCAAAGAGAGACCTGAGACACCCAAAAAGAAAAAGAGAAAAAGAAAAGAAGAGAGAAGAAAAATGGATCCTCCAAGTCTCCTCTGCTCGCTCGTTTCTCACGTTTAGCAAAACTTTTGCAGAGCGGTTGCAGAGTTGTCGTGTTTCTCGTGGGCCAACGTTCGAGCCTCGAATAAATATTCTCCTTTTACTGCGAGTATAAAAGGACGACCGGCGATTTCCAAGCAATGAGCAACTGGAGTCTCGACGAAGCATCCCCTCTAATGGAAAAGCAAAGTCTCCGTTCTACGTAGTCTCGGTCTTCCGCAATTATAGTAAAAAAGCGTTGACGCCTTCTGCCGAGTCTGTCTATTGCCCGGCAATTGCCAAGTAATGTGGAATCTTTACTAGTGAAACCATGACTAACAATATGATGTTTTTAAACAGATGATTAACTAGATGTCAAAGGAAATTTGTTCATCTCCTTGTGATTTTAGTTTCAAATTTTGTTTAGAGCACTCCAAGAATAAATTGCCGAATGCATCAATTGACGCGGACAGTGTATCCTAAAGATCGCATGGGGAAGTGAATCACTTGAAATGTGCGAATGTTGATCCGAGCTGATCCAAACTTCACTTGCTCTACTATACCCAAAAAAATAGTTGAAAATTAATGTTGACACAACATTTTTTATATTACTTTGTTCGGTCACAGGAAACTTCCATTTAAATCTCCTATTCCATAATTTAAAATTAGAAGCCTAGTGTGTAGTGCTAATGGGAATGGGAGAATCTATATGGTACACTAGGACGACCAAAAAGTCTATTGAGCAATGGCTCAACATAAAATATTTCGGAAATGAGAAAGAAAGAACTTGCAAACTGATTTATTGCTAATGAAGAGATGAACTGTACTTTGATCTCTTAAGCGGAAGATTGACTCCAGATTTCGATTCCAGATTGACTATTAACCACTAATGATAAAAGTTTAGGGTTAAGGTACCGCTATATATGTAATCTTTAAGATGCGGATTTGATTTGCTTCTAAGATGATTTTTACATATATTTAATGGTGGTCATAGATCCTTTGAAATTGTTTTTCAATTTTGAGCTGTGTACACTAGTATCACTTTTTAATTCGAATCAAATCTGGATTCTAGGGGCGGCAGAAGGTGGTTTTCTAATCTGTGAGAGAAGGTTATCTTCGACCAATTTACTTTTTGTACTTTCTTCATATTGCCAAAAACATAGAGGGTTTGGGAGGCGTCAGAGACGACAGCAGAGGCATTGAAGAAGCCGTATGAGAGGGACGAGGAGCTGGTGGTGGAGATGGAGGAGAGGACGCTGGTGAGGGCCCCTTGGTAGGTGCCTTTGGCAGTGAAGTGTTACGAGGCACCGACACTTTTCAAAGGTTTTCGTATCGTGTTGAATATTTCGACACATATTCGACACTCTCAAACACTCTCTGATACTCAATCAACATGTGTAAAAAAATCCTTGATAAATTTTTTCGACACTTAAGTCAGAATTCTGATATACAAGTTTTCGACATGTGATTCTGATATCGAAATCAATTTTAAAAATTCACTAAATAAAAGGTCAAAATATATATATGCAAAAAAATAAAACATAATAATAAAATATAATAAATTATATTAATAAATAGAGAAATGATGTTTTTAGTGCATATTCATTCTAGGCTTATTTATTTATTTATTTATTTGATTTAAATAATCATAAAAATGATAATTTTTTATTTATATATTACAACGTATCCCAGTGTGTCGGAATTTTCTGTTTTTTTAGAAACGACGTGTCGGTGTGTTGTGTCATGTTACGTATCAGTGTCGGTGCTATTTAGATTGTTAGTCGAACCATAGTAGGTCGCTGGGAATTGGTTGTTTATGGTGGAAGTAAATAGGAGAAGAAGCAAGAGAAGGAGATTTGGAGGATTTTTTTTTTTGCTTGGGTGTTTCGGATCTCTCTTTGTTGTACGGATTACTCAATAGGCTTGAGCCCGAGATGATGTAGATACCATGATGGATAGGGTGCAAAATAAAACGTGTTAGATTAATTTTATATAGGGGCAGCCATCATGCCTGGCACTCAAGGCCTTATACATTTTTAGTTTTAGTGCATATTATTTTATAAGATATTTAAAAATCTTTTTATACTTTTCTATTGGATCGACATTTTATTTAAATGTTTAAAAGTTATAAAGACCTTGAGTTTTAA
Source organism: Eucalyptus grandis (assembly GCF_016545825.1). NCBI lineage: Eukaryota > Viridiplantae > Streptophyta > Magnoliopsida > Myrtales > Myrtaceae > Eucalyptus > Eucalyptus grandis. Next base: position 55,291,249 of record NC_052616.1, on the reverse strand, counting down.
ATTTACATCGATGTAAGAATTCGTTCGAAATCACAAAAAGTTACGTCTTGCAAAACCTGGAAGAATCAAAGGCTAGAACCATCACTCACTTCACTAATTTTGGCCTAAAAGATCCATTACTGGGTTGGGCGGATTTGAAAAGGGTAGCCATAATACCATTCTAAAGAGCATTTTAATGACCTAAAGAATTTGAATTTAGTTAATATGAAACCACACCAAATAAACGAAGAATTTAATCTTAAGAAAGTATCTGACTAAAAAAAGCTTAAGAAAGTAAATTTGTTGAAATATCTAATGAAAATTTACCAAGTCATCAATGCCTCAGCGAAAATAAAAAACAAAAATGACATCAACACGGATTGCCAGAGTTTTGCAACTTTCAACACGGATTGCCATAGTTTTGCAACACGACATTTCTCAATGGGCAAAGTTTGAGTCTCGGAAAAGCAATGACTCCTTTTTTCAGAAAAGCAATTACTCCTTTTTTCTGAATTCGACTTTGCAAGTAAAAAAAAAAAAAAAAGCAAAGGAAACCGGTGATTTCAAGCAACGTGGGATTTGAGTCTCAAAGAAGCATCGACTCCTTTCACTCAGTAGAAAAGCGAAGAGAATGACAATTTCCAGCCAAAGTGAATCTTTGCTAAAAGTGATGTTTTCTCAATAGATGATGGCAAGGAAATATACTCATCTTCTTGTTAGTTTCTTGTTTTATTGAGAGCACTTCAAAGGCGGAATCTTGACTGTATCAATTTGATGTGGGAGAATATGTCCTTAAGATCAAGCCGATATGGGCTTCACCTAACCTGCTATATAAAAAAAAAAAAAAAAATCAAAAATAATGTTGACACGGCATTTTTTTATCACTTCATTCGGTTAGAGACAACTTTCACTTAAATTTCTTGTTCCGTACTTTTGTAAATGGAACCCTCGTGTGTAGTGCTAGTGGGAATGGGTGAATCTAATATTGTAAACCAAGGACAACCAAAAGGTCTCTTGAACAATAATTCAACCTAATATTGACAATTTTCCTCGAAAATCGTTGATATGACAATTTTCCATATAGAACGGCCGACGATAATTAGACCATCATATTAACGAATTTTGGCAAAAATTGATCATAATGCCTACATTAAAAAAAAAAGTGCACAAAGATTTGAGATTAAATTGACAAAATTTAAAAAAAATTACGACTGAATTAACATTCATACAATAAGTTTAGGACATATTGAATTAATTACATTATTGATGCTTATATCTGTGAATTTCCCAGCAAATAATTGCAATACATGATGCTTTGGTAAATTAAAATGATTCATAACATTGGTTTATAAAGTAAGCTAGCATACTTTTGTAAGGTATCGAATATACTTTATTTACCAAAAGAAAAACCCTCAAAGACTAAATATTGTAATTCACAGTTCCGAATAAATTAATATGACTTATTGAGCTTTAGATTGAAACAATTTGCTCTCACAACTGCCATATCTTTGTCTCTTTCAATTGGTTCAAATATTTAATTGAAAGAAAGGCGGAAATGTTCCAAACAAGACTTAAAAAAAAAAAAGTAAAAAAATGTCAACATGTAAAATATATTCAACACTGTATTCAAATAATTTTAGCTTGAGTATAGGATTATGCACTCAATTTCCGGTCATATGAATGAAGAAAATGCTTTATAAGATTGAAGTTAACTTTCTTACTGTCGCGACCTTCCTAGAGACAAACCAACAAAAGAAAAGGCTAATGGATTACTAAGCTTACACTTAGTACATACTCTTGATTATCCAATGAATAATCGACAAATCATTCAATTATTTAAAATCGACATTTGTTTACACCAAAATATGACTAACCAAAAAATGGACATTTGCTTTTACTAAGTTTTTTTTTTTTTTTAAATTCCCCTTATTTTTCGGATAATTATTTAAAAAAAGAAAAAAGAAAAAGAGAGAGAGTGAGAGAGAGGGCAAGGCCCACGCCCCAGCCCAGCCCCCCTCCTTTCTTCTTCTTCCTTCTTCTCCCTCCGCCTCTGTGCCTCACGCGCAGAGACCGACGACGCACGGAGGACAATTCTACGGAGCGAGCTAGAGAGAGAGAGAGAGAGAGTCGCGAGTGTGACAGCCCCCTCGCCGCGTGCAGCACCGGTCGCTTGGCCCGACGCCACCGCTGCTTCGCCACCGACGACGCCATCTGCTCGCGTCGTTCTCGTCGCCGCCCGCGTTTTGATCCACCAACGAACTCCAAGCGTTCGACGATTTGCCCGAGAAAATTGGTGGCCGGGATTTGGGTTGCCGTGACCAGAGAGTGATGGTCGGCGATGGCGGCTGGCTGGGCGGAGGCTAAGTCGGCGGTCTGGGATGGCCAGGGTGACGCCGGAGGAGGCGCTCGGCCGTCTCCGTTGATCTCGCGAAAAGGGAGAACGGTGGCGACCGTGAACCGGGTCGATTCGCGGGTCTGCCTGACCTGGTTTTCCTTGGTTTTGGGCTAGGGTTTCTGCTTCAATGGGTCAGACCTAGTTTGGTTTAAATCTTGGGCTGGGCATTTCTTTTAATGGTAAGTGGGCCTGATTTGTTCGTTTTAAAAAAAGAGGGGCTTGGAGTTTTTTTTTAAACAGAATTCCGGGCTGGGCCCGCGCATGCCCAGTCGGGTCGGTGGCTTACGGATTCAGATCGATCCCGACCCGGGAATCCAACCCGGATCCCTTTTTTATAATATAGTATATTCTTATTTTTAATATTAAAAATATTTATAATAATAGAAAAATCAAAAATAAAAAAATAAAAAAAAATGACTCATATTTCCATAAAAATCAGATAACCCTTGAAACCCTACCAAAAAAAAAAAAAAAAAAAATCGTATATAATTTCTTAGAAGAAAATATTGACTTATTTCTTGCATTCCAATTGTGCTTTCATGATGCATGGATTTCTATTTCCTCAGTTTCATTAGGAATTGAATCCTAGAACTCGTGATTGGTACAAAATGTCACATAAATGCTTTACTTGACGCTTCAATAAGATTAGGTACCGAAATAATATTAGTGATTAACTAATATAATTAAGTCTACGATCCTAATTTCTTTAGTTGCGTAGAAGTGAAGTAATTATTCTGATATTTCACTTGGTTTTAATCGACTCAGTTTAAATCGATTAGTGGCGGCTCATATTTAAAATTAACTTGGGTTAAAAACTCAGACCATAAATCGTGAATTGATGGGTTTAGAAGAGCCCGAACTAAGCTTAATACTTAGCGAGCCATTAGTCTTCGCACACGCCCATGCGTATGTGGGCGCCAAAAAAATAAGAGGTCGCCACAAATACCACTTTACAACTCACATTAATTATTTTTATCTCCCTATTTACAAAACGCCACCATTTTTTTTTTTCCAAATAATGTTTATCCCCAAATCCTAAATTCTCACACCAACCCAAACACTTAAAAGTAACTAAAACTAAATCACCTAAACCCTAAGCAAGATTCTAAAACGAGTATCCAAGGGACAATTTGGTCTTTTCAAAGTAGGGTTTTATTTAGAGTTATGTAAATAGTGTTTGAAAAGATAAATGTATGTAAGTGGCCATTGGTTTAAAAATGAGATATGTTTAAACGAACTTGCTTTGGAAAATGTTTTATGTGTTTTACACTCTTTTAGACTTTCTTATATACTTCCTACACATACATGTATGCTTTTTGGCTGTAGCTACTAGAGACAAAAAAAGAAGAAGGAAATTAAAACATAATTGACTGATCATACAATTAAAAAATGCGTCGACATGTTTGGCCATAGCAAAACGACAATACAAATACAATCAGTCGTGGAAAATAGACTATAACTCTATGGAAAAAAAAATTGAGATTGCATCACACTTTTATTATTAACATCCTAATTTTTTCCTATGGGTATGACATATATACCTATCAATTTCTCCTAAGTAAAAGATCATTCTCATATTCAATTATATTTAAGGAGTGATTTGATAAAGTTGTCTTGTTCAAAGTGGTGATGATTATACAAGAACATTTTCAAAGTCTCATTAACAATCAATGTTCGAGCAATTGCTAGGCCTAGAGAAACTTAAATTGATAAAATAATTGAGAATTTGTGTCTCTAGAACTCGCCATGGTTTGATTCTTACTCAATTTAATTGCTTTGAGCTATGTTTTTAAAAAATGTCATTCTTCATGAATCTCCTAGCATCGATCATATATGTATATGACGGCATGCATTTGACTAAAAAGGACTTAGTTTGATGCATAAAAACTAGCTCAATGTGGCATCCTAAAAATTTCATAGCAACTCCTGAATATACCATGAACCATGAATAGGTGATGGAAGCGCCATCGGATTTCATTAAGGCCGAGCATTAGACCAATGAATTACAATAGATTAAAGCCGAGCATTTTAATGGACAATTAATTGGTTGGAAATATATCTTATGTCCATGTGTGATTAAGAATTTGTATTAGAGGATAAATTGATAAGGGAATTTTGTTCTTAGCCATGTACTTTATAAGATGGATTTTCAGTGATGTTACAAAGTTTTATGGCCAAGTGAATAAGTGTAATTATGTATTTATATAAGTGGGAATTAAGGTGGATTATTAGGAATAATTGTGGGCTGGGTATTTAAGGACCAAATCAGCCCAAGACAGCCCACAACTACCCACCATTCGGCCGACCAAGCCCAGCCCAAGGCGCCCATGAAGTAGTCGACCGAAGGAGGGAGAGGCCTGACCCATTGAGCCCATCAACTTGCATGGGAAAAATGACAAGTGGCAAGAGAGATTAGCCAAGTGTCTAGTGCCATGCAAATCTAATGATTGCTAATGGTGGAGGGGAAAGAAAAGAGGAGGGGCGGAGTGAGCGAGCAGGTTGTCGCGTGAGGGAGAGAAAGCCGAGAGAGAGAGAGTTGTCGTGTGAGAGAGAGGGAAACCGAGCGAGCGTGTGAGAGAAGAAGAGAAGAAGGAGATTGGTTGCCACTATGCATCCACCTAGTTGCCGCCATCGAGCCCGCCTTGTCCCGCCGTCGTGCTTGCTGCAATTTTCTTTGCTTGTTGTGGTTGTGATGTTGAATGCTGGAAACTCGAGTGAATGGTGGTAGTTTTCCAAGTCAGTTGTTGCATGTAGGAACAGTCCAACCTTTGGTGATTTCGTGAGCTGCATGCAATGTTCTAGTTGAATCTCACATCAACTTCTTGATAAAAGTTGTAGAGGACTTCTTAAAGATTAACATATCAAAATTTGAGCAAAAACAGACAATTATTTGTTGGTGAAACCATTTTTCTTCAAAGATACTAGATCTGGAAACTGTTATGTTGATCCCTTACGATTCTATGAATTTTGTGAAATTAGCCAGTCCGAATTTGATCTTGTATCCTTGATAACAGTTGTAGATGACATCTTGAGAAACAACATACTGAAATTTGAGAATAAATGGACCAGTATTGATTCGGGAAATGGCTTTTCTTTGAAAGGGATTAAATCTGGAGATTGAGCCGAGGGTTAGGGTGAGTTGTAATAATCATATCTTTTAATCCAGAATGAATTAGACTTCGAATTATTCATGGAACTTATTCCTCTAGGTCTTGGCTATAACATATCAAAATTCAAAATTTATTGAGATCATTTGTTAATTTTTCCAGAATTTTAACTAAAGGAGTGCATTTTGTTTTATCCGAAATTAGCTGTATTTTCAAGAATAAATGGATTGCTCTATGAAATATGATGTCTTGGGTGGTTATTTATGCTGCATATGTGGTGATATTTGTCATATCATATGACATCAAAAAGGCTGGTTTAGACCTCTAATATATTGCATCAAATGCTGATTTGAAAATGAGATATATATGTGAATATGAAATGTGATGATGATAATACCGTCAGAGGTGTGAGCCGACAATGCCCTGAGAGTGTTGGGATGCCCAGAGTGTGTGTGCCAGAGGGTCCTCGGGAGTTTCGGAATGCCTAGTGGTATATCGGTACGTAATTCCAGGGGATGCCTGGTGGTATGTCGGTACGTAATTCCGGAAGGCAAGGGTAACCATTTTCATGGCGAGCCCCGGCGATTCCTCGTGATGCCAGGTGGGATGTGAGATGCCTGGAGTGTGTGTGCCGGAGGTTCCTCGCGACGCCAGGTTGGGTGCGAGCGATATATGAGGGATGCAAACATTGGTCCCGGGGAGAATGATGAAATCCTTTTGAATATCAAAATGGGAATTGAATCATGCACGTGTGTGTGTGCAGATGGCATGTGGTATAATTGCCTGTGAAATTGAGTTGATACCATTTGACATTGAGAATGCGATCATGATGGTATTGAATGGATCTCATGAGGATATATACATGATTGTGTGGATGACATGAATCATGCGTATGGGTATGTGCATATGGCATGAGATATAATTGTCCATGAACTTGAATTGGTATTGCTTGGCATGGGAAATATGATTAGTAAGGTCGTGAATGAATTGCATGGACATATATGTATGATGGCATGGATGATATGTGCATCTCGCATGAAATTGTGGTTGTCTTGCCTGTTGCATTGTGTAATTTGATGGATCTTTACTACTGAGTGGTTGTACTCACCTCTTTGGGGACCAACATTTCAGATTGAACGATGCCTCTAGCGCCTGTCACACGTGGTACATTCTATGGCTTACCATATATGATGTTGAGGTCGAGTGCACAGAGCACCCCTGTGTCGGTGTTCATGGTCTGGTGTTTATCCGAGTCCGTGTTTTGGTCATGTATGATGTGGGCCTACTTGATAGCCCTGTAGTTCAGGAGTTCCTTTTTGTATACGTTTGACGCGACGAATTGATGATGGGGATACTGCCGCCGCCACCGGCCGATGCACCGGGTTGGGTGTGATTGGAGCGTGTGACTGGTGGAGGATGACACTTTTTGGGATGGCCGACACTAGCTGATGGATTGATGTACATGTCTGATGTATAGTCGAGCTTAGTTATAGTCTTGGCCCTTTTGTTGTACCGACTCGTGAAATCCATCTTAGTTATGTGAATAAAAGTGATTCGGCCCTAAAGTATATATATGAAAGGTTGTAGTTGATGTGTATTGCATTGTATTATTTGGTTTGAGTATGGGTTAAGGAGATGATGAGTATGCTTCCGTTATATGAACTGCGCTGGGACCGATTAAGGTAATACAAACCCCCGGGTTGTATGGACCCGCTACAATTCAATGGTATTGAAGTGGCTTGTCAATAGGGCAAGTGAAAGGTAAGCGAACGGTGGCGACCCTAACGGATCGGGGGCCGTTCGAGGGGTGCCACACTCAATATGTCACTTGAGCAGTACACAAAGATTGTAATCGCTAGGAGTATATATAGTATGATTTGAACTAATTTATCAACTATTTTAAATTCAAACTCTAATAGTTTGGATTTTTTTATTGGAAAAACGTAATATACTGTCAATTTGTTTTGTTATGGATTTGATTGAATAAATATTACCTTTAATCTTTCCCAACAATTATGCAAGAATTTTAATATCTATATAATCTCAAAGTTTATATTTCCAATAGCAAACAAGAAAGAAAACGCTCCTTTATACATCAATAACAGTTATTTAAACCAAAATAAGTATAGGATATTTTGAGTGCAAGTAGCATAATTTTATTATTTTTCATAGCTCAAAATTCAAGTTTAAGCTCAAGGTCAAGCTCTTTAACTCCAGTTTGTGTTAAACTTGAGCTATGCAGAGATTTAATATTGGTAATCAACCTTAGGAAAGTGAAGTTTTGACTTCTAAAACATTTCATCAAGTAAAAGCTCTTAATCGATAGCTCATTTAAACTTGAGGTGAGTGTTGCAATCTTAATTTATTAGAGCCAAGTCTTTGAATTTTAAGTCCTCTTGAGTCACATTGTGAGAGCCCAAATTCTACAATAATAGGGGTAATGATTAAGCTATCCTTCTACCCAAAGGATGAAGCCTCAATCCATGCCCAAAAAGTTGAGATCTCAAAAGTCCCCGTCGATAATACTCTCACTTTATTTGCCACTAACCAAGGAACCTATAAAGATTATGAAGGAATGAGATGAGCAACCACAGCCTAGTCAGTAGTGCGTATCTCTTCAAAGCAGATCGAGCAGCTATTATGCATGTATAAAGCAATACTAGAAACTTGTAATCCAAAGTCATGATATAATATATATGAACCCGCGAGGGTGAGCTAACTCCAAAAACCCGTCCTCAGTTTGGATTGCAGCCTGCAACTCGCCTGCATGAAGCCGGAATCGCTAGTAATCGCTGGTCAGCCATACATCGGTGAATTCGTTCCCAGGCCTTGTACCCACCGCCCATCACACTATGGGAGCTGGCCATGCTTGAAGTCGTTACCTTAACCGCAAGGAGGGGGATGCCGAAGGCAGGGCTAGTGACTGGAGTGAAGTCATAACAAGGTAGCCGTCTTTGGAAGGTGCGGCTGGATCACCTCCTTTTCGGGAGAGCTAATATATATATATATATATATATATATATATATATATATATATATATATATATATATATAGATTGAATCAAATATGTATTGTTTCATTCATTTTGACAAATCTTTATATAATTAAAAAAATATTCATTTGAATCCACCATCACAATACATAAATCAGTGGTCAAGTTCATTAAATAATATTTCATGTGTCAATGGCTTATCCATCAACCAAAATAATGCTCAATATCCTACCATAATCACGACACAACATCTAATGATAAAGTGACTAAGATTCTTCCCTGAGCAAAGTCTCCACCTATAAAACTGGTGGCTCAACCCGGAAGGATATCCTAAATTGGTATGCATACCCACAAATCTCTCACCAGGTTCACAACTATATTGAGCATCAAACAACTATCTTCCAATACTAGAAATCCAATCCAGAATTAAATCTTATAAAGCAAATAAATAACTTTTCCCAATGTAGTCCATTCGCCATTTTTCAACCATTTTATAAATCATTCATAAACCGGTTTGCAAAGTAGTTAATATATTACTTCACAACACCTTGCATAACATGCTTTCTAAAGATTCGTAAATATGGAGTAGTAAACGCTTGATCTGGCTTTTTATACAACAACAATGCCATTTCTTTACTCATACTATATATAATTTATATTGTTTTGAAATATGAATTTACAAACTCAAAGAAGAAAAAGTACCATTCACCTCGGATTGCCTCTGATCAAACAACATTGTTATATGTGCTGACAACCTTGTAGTCTTAACAATTAAACAAGAATCGATATCAAAACTGACTAAAATATTACAACAACTATGAAATGGCCATACTAAACTTAAACGTTAATGAAACGACTCCTAAGCACTAAAAAAAATTAACCAGAGCAGATATTCAAAGTTATTTGCAACGCGAAACTTGAGTACAAAACTGAGTCACACCATAATTCTCTCCATCAAACTCCATTTCAAGTGAGCTTATAGTCAAAAGGAAGATCTTTTTGAAGCATTGGAATATCCATAACTTGGTCGATCCAAAATCAAGCTGAAAACCATCAAAATTTGGCCCTACTCTTGAGGGTTAAGAGTATGCTCCTAGATGCATATTGTGCTTTATTATTTGCATTTCGCATTTTGATTGTTCGGTAGTTTTTTGGAATTTGCTAGACTTGAAAACCATTTTATTTTGAGAAATAAATGGAGTCTTTCGTTCAGCAAAAAAAATAGTTGCAATTTATCAATTTGAAAAAGACTTGATGTCACGAATCGAATAAGAATTGATAACATAAATGTAATTTGTAATTTCATCTAAAAAAGACTCGTATTTTCTCAAACAATGTTTGATAATCTATAACCTAAAAAAATTATTAAATTAAAAGCCCAAAAGCCACTGGTTGCGCATTGTTCATCATTCTTAGCCAACTTAAAATTTTTTTTTTCGAGCAAACTGTAAGTCCAAATTAAGTTCCGTTAAAATTCTACGATTCCATAATATCATAAACTATCATTTTATATATATTCGCAACTCAATAACTCCTTAATCGAACTTTATAGTTCAAAATTCATAAAACTCCAAATTTGTGTCCTCACCCCAAATGTCACTCCAATTAGATGAACGAAGGGTGTAAGCAATTATCAAAAGTTGCTATACATAGTTGAATAGGCTTGGTGAGACATCCATGGCACAAAATCCTCATCTTCTCTTTCCCTTTCTTCCTCTTATCTCTCCTTCCCTCCTTTTAATTTCTCTCTCTTATTCTCTATTTCTCGAGTGTGCTCTCAGCCGCACTCTCCTTTTCCCTTTTTATTTCATTTTTATTTTTCTTTTTTTTGGGCCCCACGCATGTCGACCAAGAAAAATAAAAATGCAACTTTTGCACATAATCCAAGGAATCATTAAGCAATATGAGGCGTCGTAAGAAGATATGATGTTGCCAAGCTGAAGTGACATCTTGTATTAATAATCTCTTGGATAAATTACAATCAATAAATATTTTCAAATGAGGAAATTATCTAAAATGTCATAAACCTATAGTACTTTTACCAATCCAAACTTAAACCTTTTAATGGTGCCAATTGGATTTTAAACATTTTCATATTTTACTAATTGAGTTTCTTTAGGCAATTTTTGCCAGAAATCACTAATGTAAATGCTAGCCGTCCTACTTAATATAGCACGCATTGAAGTGGATAATTTTTAATAATATTTTTAAAAATCAAGTTTTTTTGGATTACTTTTTGAATTTTTCTTTTATGCTCTCTCTCTCTCTCTCTCTCTCTCTCTCTCTCTCTCTCTCTCTCTCTCTCTCTCTCTCTCTTTACAATTCTAACTGGTAAGGGCTGGATGACTTCACCTCGATCTTGGCAAGAGCGCGGAGGCCCTCGCCTTTGGCTCGCAAGGGTTGCGATGCCTCCTCCCCCCAACAAAAAAGAAAAAAGAAAAAGCCTAGGCAAGGGTTTGGCCTTGTGGATTGTGATGGTTGATTGATGACCTCCCTAGCTAGAGTTCTAAAAAGAAAAGAAAAGAAAAGAAAAGAAAAGAAAATGAATAAAGAAAAATTTAAGTAAGTCAATAAAAATTGAAAAAATATTAAAATATTATTAAAAATTATCTATGTTAATGCCGATTATGTCACATAGAAGGATTGACATCCATGTTAGTGATTTCTAGCTAAATTCACTTGATAGGCAAAACGTGAAAATGTTTAAAACTCAATTGACACAATTAAAAAAACTTATGATTGAATTGGTAAAAATTTAATAGGTTTGGAACTTTTGGACAACTTTCCCTTTCAAAAGTCCTAATAAAACTTCTATCGAAAGTCTAGTACTTAGAATCTCATTCTTGTTGCAGCAAGCTTAATTTAATGAGTCGATCAATTGAAAAAACCAAAAAATGGACCGACGCAAATAACATTTATTGAAGAGTCAAATGCACCACTTATGGGAGACGTATCAGTCGTGACATCATTGCTTAAATACCTAAGTTTTATATCAATAAATCTGAAAATTAGATATGCTTGACGGGAAGACAATACTGTGGTCAAACTATACATAACACTGCATATGGGAACACGGGGGTTCGCATTGGTCTTTTCTCACCTAACCCATAAAATATGTCGGTAAACTATAATGTATTGCGGCTATAGTCGGATGCACCGCGAGAGTAAATGACCTGCCTAGTTTCTGTAATAAACGGGATGAGAAGTCAACAAATTCAATTCATGAAACTTACGCGTATAAGAAAAAGGGTAAATAGATGATAAGATGAAAGTGGTTAACTATATAAAAATCATTCAACTGGTGGAACCAATTTGACTAAGTAGATAATTGGAGACAAATTCTCATTATTATCTTGGCAGCTATAAACATTATGTGTATTTTATATATCTGTTTAAATCAAACTATTGACATGGAGCTCACCTAAAATCACGCCTAAAATGACCTAGTCCAACACGAATTTTGTAAGAGCAAGCTGTTCTAGCTTCTCTGATCTTAACACAAGTAGTGTCAGACATGACTTTTTGTGAGTATCCTTCACTTCCAACATCCTATGAATCTGGATGTAATCCCGAGCAATGAAGCCGTATAAATCCTAAATAATCTAAGGAAGAAGTAAATCATGATAATGTAATTTGATGATCTGAAAACCATAACAAACACAAAAAGTAATGTGCAGGGCACACTGATCTCCCATTTTCTAAGGCTACCGTGGGTACGGCTCAGTCATAGAAACCTCATTTTTCGAGAACTGGTTCGATTTGCTTCTTGATTCCTCGACCTCAGCCACCCATAAATTGTAATCTTGCATGGATGGCATATCAGATTCGGCGCCGCTGTGTATGTAGAATGCAGGTCTTGATGGCACTTGGAGAGTGACCGAGTGGCTTTTAAGCACGTGAAGGACCGAGGCCATTGTTGGCCGGCTAATCATATTATCTTGGACACATAGTAGACCAATGTGGATGCACCTCACAATTTCAATACTTGAACCAGAAGTTATAGAGGGATCGATAATGTTTGATAATGATCCTTCCCTCCAATTCTTCCAAACCTGCAAACATTTGACAAACATTGAGCAGATTGATATCTGGAATATTATGTGAAATGAGAAGGTATGTTCGTATGCTCACATAGCTTATAAGGACTTCCGTGTCATCGCCCATGCGGAAAAGAGTGTTCCTTTGACCACTTACGATCTCCAAAAGCAGCACTCCAAAACTGAACACATCTGACTTGATCGAGAAAGTTCCATGCATCGCATACTCTGGTGCCATATATCCACTGTCCATCACAATAAGTCCACTTTATCAGATCTATAGTTTGCTTTTCTCTTTTGATAAGCATTAGCTCTAGGAGGTTGTGTCACTTACTAGGTCCCCATGATTCGGTTTGTCTTGGCTTGAGTTTGATCCAACTCGAACAGCCTCGCCATACCAAAATCCGATATCTTTGGATTCATTTCTAAGTCTAACAAAACGTTGCTGGCTTTGAGGTCCCGATGGATAATACGAAGTCGAGAGTCTTCATGTAGATAAAGCATCCCTCGGGCAACACCCATTATTATCTTGTAACGTGTATCCCAGTTGAGATTCGCACGCTTAAGGGGATCTACGCATTTTGGTGGAATCGCATTCTATAAGACGTCTATTAATCATTTTGTGAGGATATTATTTGAGGATATGATTTCATGAATGACAACCTGAGAAACATACCAAATATAAACTGATCAAGGCTCGAATTGGGCACAAACTCGTAAATGAGAAGCCGTTCAACTCCTTCCAGACAGAAACCTAGGAGCTTGACCAAGTTCCTATGGTGTAGCTGAGCTAGTAACATGAACTCGTTCTTGAACTCAACTTCCCCTTGGCTAGAATTTTGCGATAGCCGTTTCACCGCCATTTCTTGTCCGTTGGAGAGTTGACCCTGAAATTTCAACAAATTAGATCTTTATGAGTATCAACTGGTACATTGAATCATTTCTAGGAGTATCGGATTGATATCATCTTTGACTATTTGGTTGCTTGAATTTTGAATAAAATAGAGTAGAGGATGTGCTTGTTATTTATTACCATGTAAACAGAACCAAAACCTCCTTGTCCAAGCTTCTTGGAATTAGAGAAATCATCGGTTGCCTCTCTAATAGTGCCGAAGTCAAATTGGAGCGAGTCCACTGTGCTAATTTCATCCACAGCCTCACCTAGAAAGAGAAAAATATGGTCATTTAGAGCGAGAATCATTGTCTTTCGATAGTTTTCATAATGAGAGTTCACAAACTTTTAGTACACATAATTGCACCTGCACGCATAGATAATCAACTGGTTCCTTTGGCCTGCTCGATGAGGTAATGTTAACTATAGACAATGAGAAATGTGTACATGGACATGTCCGAGCAGGCACATAAACATGTAGTCGAAGAATCAATTCGATGTTTTGAAATCCTCATGAACAGCTGATGTTCCAATGCGAAAAAGATAAAGACTCACCTTCAACTTTTTGCCTGGGCTGCTTCTTCCTTTTCACTCTCAGAAGTACAATAACACCAACAAGGAAAACCGCAGAAACACTTGTGGCGACCACAATGATCACAGTCCTATTTGAATTGCTCTTTCCACCTGCAAGAGCAAAGGCAAATTATGTTTACGATCATTGCTCACTGAGTAATACACTGGATAAATCACTAAAGGACCACTTTGAACGTGGAAACGAAATGCATGTTAAATATACATTGCATCATTCTTTGATAACTCGAGGGAAATAAGTTAATTCTAATTTTTTGTTAATCATTAGTTTCATCGTTAGAATTAGAAACATGTCCCCAAATATGGATACGGATTAACTATGAGTATATTTTTCGAATTTCCTATGAATAAATTTATTAATATTATTAGTGTAAATTCATTGTAGGCTCTTTTTTATTATTTATTTAATTATGAATTTGAATTAAATTGATTAAAATAAAAATATTAATTAAATATACAACGTGTCTCAACTTGTCGCAATTCTCTATTTTTGAGAAATGATGTGTCGCCCTATCGTATCGTGTCATATCGTATGTCGGTACTATTTAGCCTTCTTTTTGGTAAAAAAGTACTTATTCAATGTAAATAAATTGCATGAATTATAGAGCAGGTACTTTAAACTCATTTGAATGATTAATAGTGTAAATCTGTATGGAAGCTACATAATTAATTATAGAAAAAAAGACATAATCGCTTTGTACCTACCTTTTAAACAAGAGCGAACGTACCTGGTGGCGGAGGGGGCGCAGGGGGCGGCGGAAGTGGCTCACCCACCGGGTCGAAGAACCGATAGGCTTCGTACCGGAACCGGCAACTCGGGGCCATGATCCTCACTCCCAACTGCCCAGCACAGCACTGCTCAAACCTCCCGATGACTATCACCAGGCAGTCGATGCATTGCTGGTTGGTTAAGTCCGGCGTGCATTGTGTCATCGCGTAGATCGTGTGGAGACCCACCGATGTGGTGGCTGTTGCGTACTTCCTCAGCGAGCCGCCGCCCGCTGCCTCACCCGGCAGACGGTCCAGCAGCGTCTGCAGCGCAGCGTTGTCCTTGTCTGGGCTCGTGAAGTTCTCGCCGAATTCCAGCTTGTAGTCAGGGTCGATTTTGACTGTGCGGAAGATCGAGGCGTTAGAGTACCGAACGGTGCAGTTGTCACTGTAGAGGACCGCCTCCTTCTGGAGGGGGCAGAGGTCACGAATGTCAAAGGCCGAGGCATTGAGGCAGGCACGACAGCTCTCAGCAGGGAGGTCACCACGGCAGGAGCCGATGACATAGAGGGTTTGGGAGGTACCAGAGACGGCGGAGGAGGCGTTGAAGAAGCCGTACTTGAGGGACAAGGAGTTGGTGGTGGAGATGGAGGAGAGGAGGGCGGTGAGGGTGGTTTTGTAGGTGCTGTCGGCGCTGAAGTTGCCAGTCGAACCACACCTAGGCTTTGGGAAGAAATTTTGGGCGTCGATGGTGGAAGCAAAGGTGAGAAGAAGCAAGAGGAGGAGATTTGGAGGATCCATTTTTTTCTCTTTGGGTGTCTCGGGTGTCTCTTTGAGAGACCCGTCATAAACGAAGGGTTTAATCTTAAGAAATTAAATATATTGAAATATCTAATGAAAATTTATCACGTCATCAATAACTCAGCCAAAATATATATATATATACACACACCCCACATCAAAGAGAGACCCGAGACACCCAAAAAAAAAAAGAAAAAAAGAGAGAAGAAAAATGGATCGTCCAAGTCTCCTCTCCTCGCTTCTTTCTCACCTTTACCAAACTATTGCAGAGTGGGTGCAGAGCTGTCGTGTTTCTCATGGGGCAAAGCCTCGAATAAATATGACTCCTTTTACTGCGAGTATAAAAAGAGGACCGGCGATTTCCAAGCAATGAGTAACTGGAGTTTCGACGAAGCATCGACTCTAATGGAAAAGCAAAGTCTCCATTGTACGGAGTCTCGGTCTTCTGCAAATATAATAAAAAAGCGTTGACGCCTTCTGCCGTGTCCGTCTATTGCTCCGCAATTGCCAAGCAATGTGTAATCTTTACTAGTGAAACCATGACTAACAATATGATGTTTTTAAACAGATGATTAACTAGATGTCAAAGGAAATTTGTTCATCTCCTTGTGATTTTAGTTTCAAATTTCGTTTAGAGCACTCCAAGAATAAAATGCCGAATGTATCAATTGACGTGGATAGTGTATCCTAAAGATCGCACGGGGAATTAAATCACTTGAAATGTGCGAATTTTGATCTGAGCTGATCCAAACTTCACTTGCTTTGCTATACCCAAAAAAATAGTTAAAAATTAATGTTGACACGATATTTTTATATTACTTTGTTCGGTCATGGGAAACTTCCATTTAAATCTCCTTTTACATAATTTAAAATTAGAAGCCTAGTGTGTAGTGCTAATGGGAATGGGAGAATCTGATATGGTACACTGAGGACGACCAAAAAGTCTCTTGAGTAATGGCTCAACATAAAATATTTCGGAAATGAGAAAGAACTTGCAAACTGATTTATTGCTAATGAAGAGATGAACTGTACTTTGATCTCCTAAACGGAAAATTGACTCCAGATTTCGATTCCGGATTGACTATTAACCACTAATGATAAAAGTTTACGGTTAAGGTACCACTATATATGTAATCATTAAGATGCGGATTTGTTTTGCTTCTAAGACGATTTTTACATATATATATATATATATGAAGAGTGTAGTCTATCTAAGTATTCTTTTTTTGCTTCAGGGTCGATTATTTTGTCAGCAGTGCTAAGAAGGAATTCTTCTTCTTTTGTTAAGACGTTTACTTCAGGAATGGGTTTTTTCGGAGAAGCGTCTTCATATTCGAATCAAGAGGAATCTATTTCATTGATTTGAAGACCTTCTTCCTCAAGAAATTCATCAGAAGAAGTATCATTGTTTTCTATGAAGATGTTATTTAACTGGTTAAGAGTATTGTCATCTAAAGAAAGCTCATTTAAATTTTTATTAATCCTACAGTATTTTGAAATATGACCTTTTCTACCACAAGAGTAGCACTTAATGTCTTTAAAATTTTTCTTATCAGTGTGAGTCTTATTTTGGTTATTCTGGTGTCTTTGGTTATTCCTACGGGGTTGGGGTTTGTTGCGATGTTTCTTTGTTTCTTTCTCAGGAGGACAAGTTCCCCTACATTTTGTTTTTGTTTTTTCATTATAAGAGGGGTCGTATTGAGCACAGAAATCTCCTAGACTTCTATTGGTGAGAGATTGTTCTTCCTTGAGCTGTCTTTGTAATTTGATAGTATTACACATTTGTGTTCCTTGACGGTAAATATAAGAGATTATTTCACCATAAGAAAGAAGATCATAAGGTATTTGGCCATTGTATTCTTCTCTAATTTTATCCCTAACTTGATCACCTATAATTTGGGGTAAACCTGCTAAGAATTTTTCTTTCCAAAAGGGTTGATTGCGGTCGTGTCCGATGAGAACCCTTTGAAGGAAAAGTTCTTTGTATTCTCTAAACCTTCCTAAGGATTTGCAACGCATATTGGATAAGAGGTCTTGATTCCTATCCCTAATATGTGAAGGGTCTCCTACGAAGTGTTGTGAAATGGAATAGATAAGAGTATTCACCGCATCTTGGATGAGATGTCCTTGATCATCATCCATGCGTTGGCCAAAATCATCTATTTTATAGGCAGTTAAAATTTGTATTCTTTGTTCATCAGTCAAATAATTATCCCACCAGCCTTTTAGTTGGCCAGTAAAACCGGCTACTAAAAGATTAGCAACAGCATGATCAGAAACATCTTGCTGGGTTTTGTAGGCATTGGCAAGCATGACCATGTTATTAAGAATATTCATGATATTGCTTTCGGCAACACCATCTATATTCCATTCATAAATGGCATCAGGAGAGTATTTATTATGTATTTTTTGTGATGATTCTTCTTGAGCAATGTCAGGTGGAGTAGCCCTACTATAATAAAGCTTCTGAGGTTGTCTCCAATTGAGTCTGTTAATCTCAGCGACCGATTCATTATCAGAGTCACTAGATTGTTTGGTCAATGTACTGATAGTGGGTTGGTCAGGGGTGTCTTTAATGATAAGATTCTGGAATTTAGGGGTGTCTATAATAGGAGTAGGTTCTAACTTTGCTTTTCCTAGGAGTTTTTTCTTTTGTTCTATGGCTTTGGCAAACTCCGGGCTAAGGTTTTTTTGGGAATTCAAAAGCTTTGAAAATTGGTTTTTTGAAAGTGTCAACTTGTGGTGTGATGAGTTGAGTAGGATTCTGAATGGTGGATTCTATCCTATTCAACTGTTTCCCTATGGCCGCCAAATGTTGATTAGTGTAATTGTTTTGTTCAATGACTTTGTGAGTATAAAGAGAGTCTCCTTGATCTGGAAGCCTAAAAGGAGTAGCTGTAACCTCACTTTCTCCATGTTGTATTTTTATTCTTCTAAGGGGTGGATGATTGGATTCTATGGTTTCACCATTATCAAGTTTCCACTTATAATGATGGTCTAAAACAAGTATTTCTTTTGGTTCAAGGAATTGTTCTTCTAACCAATCAAAGAAGAATATATGGACTTCATATTCGTATATGTAGTCGTAATATTTTTGTTTGATGTCTTTTGCTTTGTCAGCAAAGGTTTTGAAGAACCATTCTCTGATTTGTTTGTTGTCTTCAGAATTAAATTCTTCATTAAGAAAAGCTTTGTTTGGTTCAAAATGTTTTTCTAAAACATTAAGCTCAGCATCTATCATTTGAGAATAAGTAGGAGAATGATGAGGGGAATCTGTATTTTCTAGGACTGGTTTAGACTGGTTTTGTTGATAAACTGGCCTGGAAATCCCTGATCTATTATCTAAACCACTAATTTCTGGTTCAGGAGGTGTCTCGTGATTACTTCTACTGGTGGAATGAGGTAAAGGTGTTGTATCGTGTGTGGGAGTATTTCTATGTATACTAGGAGGAGGAGTGTTTCTGTGCGTACTAGGAGGAATGGTGATTATAGGAGGAAGATTAGGATTAAGATCTATGGACCTCGTATAAGAATTATGAAAAGAAGGACTAGATCTTGAATCGAAAGATCTTCTGAGAAATCTAATGGTCACTCTTCCTTCTGGATGTTGAATGACATTAGTTGGATTTGTATTTTGAAAAACTTGTTCGGGAATTTGGTTTTCTAATTCCCATTGTTCTGGTAAAGTAACTTGGTTCCAATTAATAGACCTAGGAATTGTTGTATTAGCTCTAGAAATGTCTGTTTGGAGGAGAAGTGTTTCTCCTCGAGGACTATGTTCGAAAGCATTTTCTCCAAAGGCGGAGGACATGGCTTTATAATGAATTCTATAAACAAGGGCTAAAGGAATAGAACCATCTGCCACTTTGTAATTATGGGTTTTGATTTGGAGTGTTAGGGCTCTAAGAATGTTCTTATCTTTGAGAGATACAGAAAAATTGGGGTAACAGTCAAAATGTATGGGTCCTTTGCAGAGACTTGTCTCTACAGTACCTAGAATGGATTCATCATAGTTTAAAAGACGTGAATCTCGTAAAACTAAGAGAATGGAAGTATTAAGGCATTCTTTTGTAAGAGGTTTGACTCCTACTTGGACTAGTCCTATATGAATGTAAATGTATTTTTGTTTATGCTTTTGGATGGACTCTTTATTCAGAAGATGTATTTTTTCATAGGAATTAGAAAGAGGAACATCTCTTTCTTCAGTAGTTATGACATAATCTGATTTTTTGAAAAACTTCAATTTTGATTGCTTGTATATTTCCTTAAGTTGTATTTTAGGAATTTCCCAATTTTCTATAGATTTGTTGAAGTCTTCTATCCTTACTTCTTCTCTATGTATAGGACTCGGGATCCGAGTCCATTTGTGATAGAGAACTAGAGGAAGATGTAGATCTTCTATGTAAACTCATACTTAAGATCGGAACTATTCCTTCTTGAGAATCGTTACGAGCTAAACCAACCGTCTAACAGCCACTCAGGGACTTACGGCCTGGACCACTCTGTAGAAACAAGAAGGATGCCAACGAATGGCTCTCGATCTAAGTGTATGTTCTTACAAAGACTATCTATACCTTCCCGGTGGCTCTGATACCATAAATGGGTTAGGATCGGAGTACTATATGAGAGAACAAGGAAGTATAGAGATTAACAGATCTATATGAAAGTAGAGAGATGTATCTAAAAGAAGAATGATGTATAAGAACAGGAAAGTAAATGACTTAAATAAAATCGCGAGAATTAAAAATAATGTAGAGACAGAAAGCAATATATAAGATATAAAGTAAGAGTATGCATAAACAAAAACCAACCATGAATGTGGTCTGAACTTGTATTAAATAAAGCTGAAAAGCTGAAAAGCTGAAATTACATGTATTGAAAGATGTAGAAACTTAAAGCATCAAGTCATCCACTAGGGCGGTAATCCGCACTCCAGGGAGTATTGATGTTTGTATTACAAGAAATGGTTAACCAACTATCATGTAAGTTGGTAACCCTGTATAAAACTATGTATGTGAAAACTAACTTACTTTGAAACCGGGGATACAAGGTAAGAGAGCTTGGAGATGGAAGAGATGACGATGGAGATGGAAGGGGTGATGGGTTACAAGTGAGAGAGGGAGAAGAAGAAGAGAGAAATCTGGAAAATTTCGAGCCCCCTCTTCTATGTCAAGAGGGTGTATTTATAGGGGGTGCTACAGTGAAAGTGCTACAGTGCTGAATAGTGTAAAGTGAACAGTACTGAGTGAACAATGTAAAGTGAATAGTGAACAGTGAACAGTGTATGAACAGTGTCTGTCTACTAGTGTGTAGCCTTTGCGCCGTTTGTAACAGTATCCGCATGTGATGTCTTTGAATTTAATCTCTGTCTAGGTTGATCCCGTAGCAGTCGTCTTCATTGGTGTTTCCACTATGATGTGACTGTGAGGATCCGTCTGTATTGTCTTGAGATTTGGAAGATCCACATTGTGATCCTTCCGCTTCTGAGAGCATTGTTCTGAGGATGTTGCAGTATTCTTCTTTGCTTTGGACTGCGACAAGTGCTGCACTTGCCATGGATTTCTCCTGTAAAAACGATGTATTTGATGGGGCTGCAATTATTTGAGTCTTCTGGCTGTTTAGCCATGTTTTAACCGCAGCTTCGGATCCCCATTCAAGTCTATTGAATCCATCCCACCATTTTGTTTTGTATTTACGAACAAGTACTGGTACACCAGGTTTCGTGGATGTATTGTATTCGAAACCCCATGCTGTTACCCAAGAGATTCTGAATATTATAAAGAAATGCATAAGGCATGGGAACCTTATGTCATGCGGTGTTGGTTTGAGTGTTCACTGAATATCTTGTATCCTTGTTTGACTGTGGGGTGTAATATTATGTCTAAAGGACCAAAGAGATCCCACCAAGAGTCAAACCAGTTTGGTAGACTTTGTCTTGGGAAATTATCTTTAAAAAATATCAACCAAGTATGTTGGAAATTTGTATTTTGTCTGAAGAAAACGTTCCACCAAGCTTGTTGGTAGTCCTAGTAGGTGTATGAGGAAGAATATGATAGGTTTTGGGTAAGTCTGGTTTGAAACTTTCTGGGTGTATGAGGTGAGGCTCCCCAATGTGAGGGGTGTATGACTTTGCTGATGGATATAGTGGAGTATAGAATGTTTTCTGTATTGTTTTTGTCATCAAAATGGGTAAATCTTGCTGATTCTGTCTCCACTAGAATTTGCTCATAATAAGCAAGGGTTTTGTTTGTATTGTGTGGTTTGAATAACCAGTCTTTTGGAAAGATGTTTTTCGCAAATTTGATTGGATCTTCGTTGAAGAATCCATCTTCTACAGTCAATATTTTTTGAAATGATGTTTTAGGAACAAATTTTGATTTTTGAGATTGAGGGGTTGCCTGTGGCGTAATAACCACCTCGTTCGAAATTCTTTTGTATTTTGCTGGTCTTTGTGTAACCAGCGGGGAAGGATTGTTGCTTACCTCGATGGCATTGGATGGCTCTTTCTTTTCCTTGTTTTGTATAGATTGTGCAAGTAACAAAATGGTTTCTTTTGGTATCATGTTGGCTAGTTGGTTAAAGGCTAGCTTGGGATCGGAAGATATGTGTTCTATTGTCAAAGGTGTTTGGTGTAGGAATGTCTGGTTGTTTTCTCGCCATTTCAAGCCATGTCTTGACGAGATGTTAAGCCTTTTGGCTTTGGTGATGTATTGGAGGGTTCGGCAGTGGCTTTGCCTTTGCCTTTGTCTTTATCTTTTTTGGATCTTGGCATATTGGTATCCCCTGTAAAAATTCTCTTGTGAGAAAATCAGGTAATGAATTTGAAGAACCATTTATAAATTCAATGTCAAAATCGAATACTGAAAGTATGGCTTGCCATCTGGCAAAAATCTGTTTTGATGCAATATTTAAAACATCTTTTTGTAAAATGTCTTTGGCTGATTTGCAATCAATTCTCAAGAGGAATTTTTGATTTAATAAATTTCCTTGGAATTTTGATATAGACAAAACTATAGCAAGTATTTTTTTTTGATTGTCGAATAATTTTTGAGTGGAATTCCAATGTTTTGAGATGAACTAAACAACTTGTTCTTTGTTGTTATTGACCTGTTTGAGAATACCTCCATATCTTAATTCCGAGGCATCTGTTTCAACTATTTTGAAAGTGGAAGGGTCAGCAAGGTGTAAGCATGGTATATCTTTTACATGTATTTTTATTTGTTTGACAATGTCTGTATGGACAGAGGTTCAGGGTGGAGGATCTTTACGTAACCTTTGGTGTAAAGGTTTACAAAGGATATTCATATTGGGAAAGAAATCCAAAATATAATTGAGACTACCCAAAAACCTTTGTAATTGAGTTTTGTCTTTAATCTCATCAGGAAATTTATCAGTAAAAGAGATTGATCTTTCAATGGGGGTTATAGTACTTAAATGAATGTAATGACCTAAGAATCTAATCTTGGTTTTGAAGAGTGCAATTTTAGTAGGAGAGACTACAAGACCGTTTTGTATAATTATTTTTATGAAGGTAGATAAGTGTTTGAAATGTTGTTCTATATTGGAGGAGAATATTAGGACATCATCTATATAGACTATGATGTATTCTGAATACGGATTGAAAATTTCGTTCATAATTCTTTGGAATTCTGAAGGGGGCATTTTTGAGTCCGAATGGCATAACATTCCATTCATATTGGCCAAAAGGGACTGTAAAGGCTGTCTTGTATTTATCCTTTCACTAACTTGTATTTGCCAAAATCCTGACTTCATGTCAAATTTTGAAAATATTTTTGATCTACAAAGCCTGTTTAGCAAATCTTTTTATTGGGTATAGGATATCTTATCCACCTAAGAGCTGTATTAAGGGGTTTATAATTAATGACTAATCTGGGAACTCCTCTTTCAAGTTCAGCATTTTTATTGACATAAAAAACAGAACAATTCCAAGGTGATTGGCTTTTCCTTATGAGTTTTTTTATCTAAGAGATCTTGTATTTCTGCTTGACAGAATTTCAAAACTTCTTGATTCATTTGTGTTGGGCGAGCTTTGGTAGGTATTTTGTTTTCAGAAAGTCATGTTCATAGGGTAAATCAACGATATGCTTCTTTCTTTCCCAAAAGGCATTGGGTAGAGTAGAGCATATAGTCTTTTCTATGTGTTTTTGAAGAGAAGCTATTTTTTCTATGATGTTTGGTTTTATAAGATTTTATTCTATTCTTTTGAATTCTAAATCTTCTTTTAAAAATTCAAGCTGGTTTTCTTTGTCTTTTATAAGGCAATTTATTTCTGAAATAGAATGTTCTTGTAAAATATTTAGGCTTCTCTTCTGTGGTTTTGTTATGAAGTTGAAGGTGATTTTTCTGTTTAGAGCATAGGTTTCGATACCTTCATTAGTAACAGTAAAGGGTTGGATTAATTGTATAAAAGGTGTTCCAAGGATAACCTGTTGCCTCATGTTTTTAACTAAAAGAAAAGATGTTTTGTAAGACATTTGATCTTTTATTATTAGGGCTTCGAGTAATTTGTATTGTATATTCAATTTATCTCCTGAGGCTGATTTTAAGGATTCATAAGTTTTGTCAAAGTATCTTGTTGGAACAAGGCCTTCTTTGATACAATTGAGGTCGGCCCGTATCAAAGAGTGCTGTTGTTTCAATAATATACTCATTATTGATTTTTATCTTAATATTTATTATCCATTTTCTAGATGTTATTTTTGTTAACAACATAAGAAAGGCTGGATCGAGGTGTCCGGGGTACTAGTGATTTCATTTTTGTCATCAAGTTTTGTTTTTCCTTTTATGACAAGAGACTTTATATAAGAAATTTCCTATTTCATTTCTAATTGAGTCTCTTTCAAAGCTTGTATTTCTAACTTTTGTTGTTTTATTTCGGTTTGGAGGTCATTAATGTTTATAGGTCTAGACTGTGGTTTTTTGTTTCTATTCAAAATGTCTTTAATGGAGGTCATAGATCCTTTGAAATTGTTTTTTAAGTTTGAGCTATGTACACTAGTCTCACTTTTTAATTCGAATCAAATCTGGATTCTAGGGGCGGCAGAAGGTGGTTTCCCCCATAAGGTGGTTTTCTAATCTGTGAGAGAAGGTTATCTTTGATCAATTTAACTTTTTGCACTTTCTTCATATTGCCAAAAACATAGAGGGTTTGGGAGGCGACAAAGACGGGAGCAGAGGCATTGAAGAAGCCATAGGAGAGGGACGAGGAGCTGGTGGTGGAGATGGAGGAGAGGATGAGATAGCTAGTATAAACACCTAGAGGGGGGTAAATAGGTGTAAAGATAATTCTTTGGGATATAAGAGCAATACTAAGCAGACAATAGAAATGAATTTCTTCTTTGGTTAACAAGACGAATTATGATCAAAGTAAATCAGAGAGTAAGGAAGAGAAAATTGAACACAAGGTTTATAGTGGTTCGGCTTATTCCAAGCCTACGTCTACTCTTCCGCATTGACAGCCCACCGGCTGGATTTCACTATGAACAAAAGAGATGTTACAATAAATCTCTTCCTTGATTCCACAGTGTAGAAACTTTACTACACTTCCTTAAGGTCTCTCAAAGTATATACTCCCTTTTGCGTACAAGATTTTGCTCAGTAAATGAATTAACTAAGAATCAAGAGCTTCAGACTTTGGAATTCTTCTATCGCGCACACACTCAAACAACTGGAACGTCTTCCTTTTATACTCCTTTATGCCATTATGCCCGTTGGCACTTTCCAAAGGAATTCCTCCAATTTACCCGTTGGACGGAATCAATTAAAAAGATCATTCGAGCTATTAAAGGAACATGTCGATAGCCCATCAATCCTGCTCGCCCATACAATTAGGATCTTGGTTTTCATAAGTAGAACCTTCCAAGTATACTTCGTCAATCATCGGATCCTTAATATCTGAATCAATCATGATCAAATGAAGGATTCCGTTATGTCCTATCCAGCCAAGAGATCTTCTCCAGTCGATAAGGTTAGATCCTTAATGAAACACCCAGTTCGGGATAACCCTTCTTCAACGGATTAGAAATCAATGAGAATAGACTTTAAGTCTTGAGTCCGGCAGTCCAGAGGTCTTCAAACTTTCAATAGAAGAGTCTGCGAGATCTTGACTAGGCGATGGAAACGTTTTGTCGCTTCAAAATACTCCAGAAAGATTTCTCTAACAATCTCCCCCTTTTTGATGGTGACAAAACTTTCTGTAGATTTGAATAACTTTGACCTGCAAAATATTTCTCAAGCAAATATGGATATCTTATAAAGATAAATGGCTTAATAATAACACTAGAATCTACGACCACAGAAAATAGGTTAGTGTTGCATGTGAGTAAGGCCATTCATAAGATATCAATAGTACTTAATATAAGCAGCAGTCAAATCCAAATCCCAAATTCAGTCCATATCCAGACACAAAAGTCAAGTCAAACATCAAAACAAACTAAAGTTCAACAAGTTTTAAGTTCAAAGTTTTTCCAAATCTCGCATCTCTCCCCCTTTTTGTCATCATGAAAAAGGTTGAGATGGAAAGAGAATAGATTCAAGAATGCTTGGGAACACGAACAAGTTGGAAATCTCCCATTGACTGGACAATGCCTTCCAGCTTTTTCAAGTCTTCCTTCAGTTGTGCCACATCTTCACCTTTAGCATTTGCTTGAATCTGAAGAGAAAAGGGCTTGGATTTGATCATTTAAAGAAACTGAAGAAGCTTGACCTGCATTTTGTAAATTTCTGAACTTCGCATCTCAGAGCATATATCTGACCACGCATTTCCAAGAGAACATCAAGAATTCTGCGAAAGTCTGCTGAATTATCAGTCTGCGTACTGGTTTCTGCACGATCAGATGGAGTAAAGGCAGACGATGACAAATTAGCATGGTCACGCAGATTGGGCGATGAAACATCATGTCCCTATTTAGGAAATTGAGAGGCATAGATGTCCTCTGGATCTGTTGGAGAGCGACTCCGACTCCTCACGGTAGCGAGGATATGAGGACATTCCTCTTTTCTCACGGTCTCCCCTATTTCCATGCCTTCAGGTGGAGAAGAGTGTTCCTCATGCTCTATTTCCGCTTGATCTCCTCTCTCTTCTTCTTCTTCAATTCTTTCCTCCTCTTCATCTCATTCTTCTGCTTCTCTTTCCTCTCGTTTGTCTTTCCTCTGCTTCTTTCTCCTCTACTTCCAAATTTTCTCTTTCTCTAGTCCTCTGTTCTGTCTCATCTCGTGTCCTTATCTTGTCTCTCCATTGATTCGGGAAAGAACGACTCAAGTTCTTCAATGCCATAGCAGAAATGGTGATGTTTTCCTCATCATCTTCATCCTCAACGATGAGAGCTCTTCTTTTCTTGAATGGAGCTACCATGGGCTCCTTTCCTTTTCGTTGCGCCGAAGAGACTTGATGAGACTTAAGGGGTTTTTCTCCTTGAATTTCTCCAACGCCTTGTTAAGTTCCTTCATACGCATTTTAGAGACCATTTTCAATCCCATCACCATTTGATCGCACGATCGAACACAGAGAATTCGTGGAGGCTGAACATTCAAATGTCTGAATAACTTTGTCACAAGAGTTTGGATAAGGAAGTTGACCCTTGTCCTTCATCACGCCCCGTACATGTGGAAAATAATGGTATGTGGAAGAGAGAACTTTTTCCCTATATTGATGGCATACATCAGCTTTGCCTCTGAGTTTGAAACATTAGTCTTTGAAGTAGATTTTGATCTGAGGCAATTAATCACAATCTTGTGAAGCAGAATGTTGAATGCACTCATCCTTGAGTAGGAAACCTTTCCTCTCGTCCTTCTATCCTTAACAAGTTCCAATGTAGTACGAGCAATAGAGACACTAATGGGTTGATATCTCCCTCTTTCAACCCCAATCACATCAGCCAACATATCTACATCCACCACATAGTTCTGATCTCGGACACTAAAAGAGAATCTATTCGCATCCAAGAAACTAAGATTTGAATAGAAATAAGCAGTGAGTTCAGTATAGACTTCTGTAGAGTCAGAATAGAACTGTTCAAGTTGAAGAAGGCTGAATTTTTCTCTCAATTTAACATTTACAGCATCAAGGAAATCAAAGTCCACACTTTTAGGGTTTATTACCCCACGCTTCAACAACTTAGAGTATAGATGCTTTTGTTCCTCCGATCGAAACAAGTCTGTCCTTTTTCCCCGAATTTTTGCCGCAACACCCATTCTCGGTTGAAACTGACTGTACAACTTGTCATCATCATTCCCATCTATTTGATTCAGCCCTCCAACACGAGGATCGATTGGGATATTTGCGAATGCCTCTTCCATTGATCCAGCAGGGGCAATTCCCAAACGCTCCATTGTGCGTAAAAAGAATGTTTCATTTTTGTACCCTTTGTCTTTCAGAAATTCGTCAATGTAGTTCAAAGGAGTTCCACCCATTTTTAAGGCACGATAAAGCTTGTAGGTAAAAGAGGGCTTATAGACTCTTACAGGAGTTACGCATCTTCAATTATTTCTTCCTTTTCTTGTCGAGCAACCTCCCGTTGTCTAGATGGAGAAGATGGACGTTGCTGAGAATGTTGTGGGCTCTGCTGCTGACTAGAAACTCTTCTTCTTTGATGAGATCGAAGTGCGTAGGCCCTCACGCATTTGCTGTGGTCCCCCGTTCGCGATCCTCGAAGACTTTCTTTGGGAAGACATTTTTGACAGTCTTTGAGAGATTCCAAGCTTGTTTTTCCAAGAAAGATGACAACTTTTCGAAGATTAAACAAGAGAAGAAGACAGAAATGGAAGATCGGTACTCTCTTAGGGTTTTTGTGAGTGAAACGAAGAGAAATTGACAAAGATATATAACAGTCGAAGAGAGGCATACATAACGTCATAAAAGAAAGTAAAAAGATGCATTTTTAAAAATAACTGCCCTTTTCGAAAAATTAGATAGTTTTCATTTAAAAAATAACTCCATTTTCGAAAAGGAAACATTGCAATAATCACGTCAATTAAAGATAGCAATAATCAAACACGGTTGATGATCGTATCTTTTGAGATAAGAATCGAGACATAAGAAAATAACTTACAAAAGAAAACCTTGATTGTCTGAATCTAGGAGTCTCTAGACTTTAACTTCTTCAAACTTCAAATAGTTGAGTCTGGAACGGATGATTTCAAATTGATTTTTCTCCAGAGGCTTTGTAAATATATCCGCCAATTGGTTCTTTGAGTCAATAAACTGAATCGAAACTTCTCCATTTTGAACATGATCTCTAATGAAATGATGTCAAATCTCTATATGCTTTGCTCTTGAGTGAAGGATTGGATTTTTTGGTGAGATTGATTGCGCTGGTGTTGTCAGCGTTAATCTCCGTGCATGAATCTTCAATTCCAAAGTCTCTTAGCTGTTGTTTTATCCACAGAATTTGTGAACAACAACTTCCAAGAGCTACATATTCCGCTTCTGCTGTGGAAATGGCTACTGTACTTTGCTTCCTTGAAAACCAAGACATTGTCCTACTTCCAAGTAGTTGACAGGTACCCGAGGTGCTCTTTCTATTAACTCTGCATCCGGCTAGGTCTGCGTCTGAATATCGGTAAAGAGTAAAGTCTCCCTTTTTAGGATACCAGAGACCAATACTTGGAGTTGATGCAATGTATTTGATAATACGCTTTGCGGCACTTAGATGAGATTCTTTTGGATCTGCTTGAATTTAGCACAAATGCAAACACTAAATAAAATGTCAGGTCTAGAAGCAGAAGATAAAGAAGTAAACCAATGATACTCCCGTATAGCTTCGGTCAACTTTCTTTCCTCCTTCATCTTTGTCTATCTTCAAAAAGCTTGACATTGGTATATCAGTCTTTTTGCAATTTTCCAGTCCAAACTTTTTAACAAGATCATTAGCATATTTTTCTTGATGAATAAAGGTCCCTTCCTTCAATTGTTTCACTTGAAGTCCAAGAAATAAGGTTAGTTCACCCATCATGCTCATTTCAAATTCATTTTGCATAGACTTAAAGAATTTCTTGCCTGAGACTTTCATTAGAGGATCCAAAAATAATATCATCAACATATATTTGAACAAGTAGAAAACTTTTGTTTTCTATTTTGATAAACAGAGCATTGTCTACTTTACCTTTGACAAAGCCATTATTAATTAAAAACTTACTCAGCCTGTCGTACCAAGCTCGAGGTGCTTGCTGTAAACCATATAAGGCCTTTTTCAGTCTAAATACTGAGTCTGGTTTCCTTAGGTCTTCAAACCCAGGTGGTTGTTCCACATAGACTTCCTCATGGATAAATCCATTCAGGAAAGCAATTTTTACGTCCATTTGGAATAACCTGAAATTCTTATAACAAGCAAAAGCAAGTAATAATCGAATTGCTTCTAACCTTGCTACTGGTGCGTAAGTCTTGTCATAGTCTATCCATTCTTCTTGCGTATATCCCTTGGCCACGAGTCTTGCTTTGTTTCTTACGACATTTCCTTTCTCATTCATCTTGTTCCGGAAAACCCATTTAGTTCCAATAATAGATTTACCTTTCGGTTTAAGAGTCAACTCCCAGACATCATTAATGCTGAATTGCCTGAGTTCTTCTTGCATAGCTTCAATCTAGCTTTCATCAGATAAAGCATCTTCTATGCTTTTGGGTTCTATTTCAGAAATAAGAGCCACGGCACTAGACTCTTTGCGCCTTTTGGATCTTGTGCGAATTCCTTCATTAATGTCGACGATAATGAGATCTTTGGGATGACTGGACTTATGCTTCCAGTTATTGGTTGATTTGTCAGATTGATGATCACTTTCTTCATTTGAATCTTCAACAATCATTTGTTGCTGGTCTTTCGAAGTCTGAGCTGCTTCATGAGATTTAGACTTTGTAGAGTTTGGAGTAGATTCAGATTCTTCAAGATGAGTCTGAATTGATTCGTTTTGTAGAGAATCTTGGAATTTGACATTCATTGATTCCTCCACAGATTGAGTCTTCTTGTTGTAGACTCTATATGCTTTGCTTGAGGTTGAATATCCAAGGAAGATGCCTTCGTCTGATTTTTCTTCAAACTTGCCAACTCGTTCATTTGCATTTTTCAATAAAAAGCATTTACATTCAAACACATGAAAATATGAAACAATAGGCTTCTTTTCTTTGAATAACTCATAGGGGGTTTTTTTTTTTTCCAGAATTGGTCTTAGAAAAACTCTATTAATAATATAACATGCAGTAGAAACTGCTTCAGCCCAAAAACGTAAAGAAATATTACTTTCAATTAAAAGAGTTCTAGCCATTTCTTGAAGTGACCTATTATTTCTTTCCACAACTCCGTTTTGCTCTGGAGTATATGGAGAGGAGAATAGATGCTGAAAACCAGATTCATCACAAAATTTTGTAAAATCTTGATTTTCAAATTTACCTCCATGGTCTGTTCTTATACTTGAAATAACATATCATTTTTCATTTTGAACCTTTTTAGTAAACTTTTCAAAGTAAGAGAAGGTTTCAGACTTAGTTGCTAGAAAATATACCTAGGTAAATCGTGAGTAGTCATCCACAATTACTAGGCAATATTTCTTACCTCCAATACTCTGAGTTTTGGTTGGTTCAAAGAGATCCATATGCAGGAGCTGCAGTACACGATTAGTAGAAATCTGATTTATTGGTTTAAAGGAATTTCTTACCTGCTTTCCCAATATGCACGGTGTACATAGATTAGACTTTTGGTATGATAGATTGGGTAAACCACGAACAAGCCTTTTTGCTGAAATTTTGGCTATCTGCTTCATATTGATGTGCCCAAGTTTTCTGTGTCATAAGTTCGCTTCGTCTTGAATTGAGATCAGATATTGCGATTCATCTGGTTTCACATCCAAAAGGTAGATATTTCCATGTCTTCGACCCATGAATGACTGAGTAGAGTCTTTACTAGTTCCTGAACATATTCCCTCTTAAAAGTTGATTTTGAAACCGGTATCACATAGCTGACTGATACTGAGCAGATTGTAGTTGAGTTCTTCCACTAAGGAAACATTGCTTATTGTGAGGTTTCAAATCTTTACAGTTCCAAATCCCACAATTCTTCATTTGCTGTTTCCTCCAAATGAAACTTTTCCACCATTTACTTGTATGAGTTTTATGAAGCAACTTGAATCTCCTGTCATATGTCTTGAGCATCCACTATCCAAATACCATTTAACCTTTTTCTTGATAGTGACTCGCATTTAGAAAAGAAACTCAAACTTTCTTTGGTACCCATATTTTCTTGGGTCCATTGGTGTTAGCATTATATACGGTCTTTGCCCAAACTTTCTTAACAGGTTTCCAGACCATAGGACATTATTTTCAAAATGATCTGCACTATTGCACTTTGAACATCTTAGAGCATTGCGACCTACTGGATTTACAAAAGCTCTTTGGAAATGATTTTTGTAGGCATTTCTTGTAGGTTTTTGCTTAATTCTTTCCTTCACTTTAGGAAAATCAATTAAAGGAATGGTTTCCGGAGTCATTCCCAAACCAGATTTATTGAAATAAGGTCTTTGAACAGAAATAATTTTTTCTAGTTTCTCAGATCCTATAGAAAATCTTTTAGAAATATTTGAGATATCATTTTTCAAGAATGCATTTTCTTTTGAAAGATTGCCTACATTTTCTTCCAAGGTAGAAACATTTTTGTCTAAAGCTTTGACCTTTTCTTTCAAAACATTTTCTTGTTATTTTAGAGCAGAATTTTCCTTTTTAAGTTCGGAAATCCTTTTAAGAGAAGTCTTAAGACTGAAACACAACTCATCAATGTATTTAGAAACTTTAATAGGGATTTTAAAGTTACTTACCTCAAATTCACTGTCTGAATCTAATTCTATCTCGGAGTTTGAATCTAAATCCGATTGTGCCATCAAATATATATTGGCATAATCATCATCACTTTCTTCACACTCGTATCACTTGGTGTTTCGCTTTAAGAGCCTTTCGATATTTTTCAGTTTTTCCTTTCTTCTTCCTCGTAAGAGGACGGTTGGGTCCGATGTGTCCTTTTTCTTGCATTCAAAGCAGACTACATCTTTGTTTGATTCATCATCCTCAACGAGACTTAGTCATGTTGCTTTTGAAAACTTTGTTTCTTTGGATTGAATCTTCTTCATTTTCTGTTCAGTTTTCTGAATCTTCTTATCATGAGAGCAAGCTCTTCGTTATCCATATCGTCTTCAGAATCTATGATATCAGAATCATCATTAGATTTTAATGCAATGGATTTCTTACCTTTAGGAACTTCATCTTCGTTGATTCGCTCTACTTCATAAGACTGAAGAGTCCTAACCAATTTATCGACCGAAAGTGGCATAATTCTTTGTGTCTCCCTTATTAAGGTCTTTATGTGATTCTAGTCCTTAGAGAGTCCACGAAGCTTGTTTACTTTCATGGGATCGAAATTGGTTGCCCTTGATTTTCAAGGCCATTCACGATCTCTGTAAAACGACTAAACATTTCAGTGATAGATTCTCAAGATTTCATTTTGAATGCTTCATATTAACCGAGCAGAATGTTGATTTTGGTTTCTTTCACTCGATCAGTTCCTTCATAAGTGATGTGTAATCTATCACAGACTTCTTTAGCTGTAGAACAAGAAGGTATTCTGTTATATTCAGTAGGTGATAATGCACAATATAAAGAATAAATTGCTTTTGCATCAAGAGCTTATCTCTTGATTATCTCTTCCTGAGTCATTTCACTAGACTCAACAGTATCTTTTCCTTTCTCTGAGATAGGTGCAGCTTTAGGAATGATTCTTTTGTCAACAACGTCCCATTCCAGAGGATCCTTTAATCTTAGGAACACCTTCATCTTGTTTTTCCATATGTTGTAATCCTTTCCATCAAAGTAAGGCGGTGTGGTACTGCTTTGCCCTTCTACCAGCCCTGGAGCTAACATACTAGCAATGGATCTTTAACTCTAAAGTAAAACACTTCAAACAAGGTGAGTACACAGGCTCTGATAACAATTGAGATAGCTAGTATAAGCACCTAGAGGGGGGTGAATAGGTGTAAAAATAATTCTTCGGGATATAAGAGCAATACTAAGCAGACAATAGAAATGAATTTCTCCTTTGGTTAACAAGACGAATTATGATCAAAGTAAATCAGAGAGTAAGGAAGAGAAAATTGAACACAAGGTTTATAGTGGTTCGGCTTATTCCAAGCCTACGTCCACTCTTCCGCACTGATAGCCCACCGGCTGGATTTCACTATGAACAAAAGAGATGTTATAGCAAATCTCTTCCTTGATTCCATAGTGTAGAAACTCTACTACACTTCCTCAAGGTCTCTCAAAGTATATACTCTCTTTTGCGTACAAGATTTCGCTCAGTAAATGAATTAACTAAGAACCAAGAGCTTCAGACTTTGGAATTCTTCTATCGCGCACACACTCGAACAACTAGAACGTCTTCCTTTTATACTCCTTTATGCCATTATACCCGTTGGCACTTTCCAAAGGAATTCCTCCAATCTACCCATTGGACGAAATCAATTAAGAAGATCATTCGAGCTATTAAAGGAACATGTCAATAGCTCATCAATCCTGCTCGCCCATACAATCAGGATCTTGGTTTCCATAAGTAGAACCTTCCAAGTATACTTCGTCAATCATCGGATCCTTAATATCTGAATCAATCATGATCAAATGAAGGATTCCGTTATGTCCTATCCAGCCAAGAGATCTTCTCCAATCGATAAGGTTAGATCCTTAATAAAACACCCAGTTCAGGATAACCCTTCTTCAACGGATTAGAAACTGTCAATGAGAATAGACTTTGAGTCTTGAGTCTGGCAGTCCGGAGGTCTTCATACTTTGAATAGGAGAGTCTGCAGATCTTCAGACTAGACTGATGGAAACGTTTTGTTAGCTTCAAAATACTCCAGAAAGATTTCTCCAACAGAGGACACTGGTGAGGGCCCCTTGGTAGGTGCTGTTGGCAGTGAAGTTGTTAGTTTTGAGGCACCGACACTTTTCAAAGGTTTTCATATCATGTCAAACATTTTGACACGTATTCGACACTCTTGAACACTCTCGATACTTGGTCAACACATGTTAAAAAATCCAATAGTCAACTTTTTGACACTTGAGTTAGAATTCTAACATACGAGATTCCGATACGTGATTTCGATATCAAGATCAATTTTAAAAATTCACTAAATGAGAGGTCAAAATATATATTTGTAAAAAAATAAAACACATAAAAATAATAAATGATATTAATAAATGAAGAATTAATGTTTTTAGTGCATATTCATTCTAGGCTTATTTATTTATTTATTTATTCATAAAATGATAATTATTTATTTATATATAAAAATATATATTTAATATACAATGTGTCCCAATGTGTCGGAATTATCTGTTTTTTTTTATAAATGACATGTCGGCGTATCGTATCATGGCATGTTGGGTGTCATGTCGGTGCTATTTAGATTGTCATTCGAACCATAGTAGGTCGCTGGGAATTGGTCGTTTATGGTGGAAGTAAATAGGAGAACAAGCAAGAGAAGGAGATATGGAGGATCCTTTTTTTTTTGTTGGTGTTTTAGATCTCTCTTTGATGTAAGGATTACTCAATAGGCTCGAGCCCTAGATAATATAAATACCATGATGGATAGGGTGCAAAATAAAACGTGTTAGATTAATTTTATATAGGGACGGCCATCATGCCCGGCACGCAAGGCCTTATACATTTTTAGTTTTAGTGCATATTATTTTATAAGATATTTAAAAATCTTTTATACTTTTCTATTTGGATCGACATTTTATATAAATGTTTAAAAGTTGTAAAGACTTTGAGTTTTAAGAATTCGTTCGAAATCACAAAAAGTTACGTCTTGCAAAACCTGGAAGATTCAAAGGCTAGAGCCATCACTCACGTCACTAATTTTGGCCTAAAAGATCCATTCTTTGGGTTGGGTGGATTTGAAAAGGGTAGCCATAATACCATTCTAAAGAGCATTTTAATGACCTAAAGAATTTGAATTTAGTTAATATGAAACCACACCAAATAAATGAATAATTTAATCTAATGAAATATCTAATGAAAATTTACCAAGTCATCAATGCCTCAACGAAAATAAAAACAAAAATGACATCAATACGGATTGCCAAAGTTTTGCAACACGACTTTGGTTGCGTTTGGTTCAGCATTTGCAATGGGCTTTGAGTCCAATGCAAATGTTGAAAGCCCAAAGCTACTTGAAGAAAATGCAGTTGTGTTTGGTAAAAAAAAATTGCAAATGAACTTTGAGTTGAATGTGTGTTTGGTTAAAAACTTTCACAATGGGCTTTGATGGGTATTATTTTTTTTTTATTATTTTTTTTTGAAAATTCAGCTAAACCCTTCGCCAGACCGACAAAGGGCTGCGGCCGCCCGGCGAGCGATCGGCGCCGGTAGCCGTTGGCCGAGGTCGCGCGACCTCCGGCGAGGGTCGCGCGACCTAGCCGAGGGCTGCCGGAGGTCGCCCGACCTCGGGCGACCTCGGCCGATGGCCGCCGGCGCAGATCTGGCTCGTCGGCCGCCGCGGCCCTTCGCCGATCCGGCGAAGGGCTGCTCCTTTTCGTTTAAAAAATAAATATATATAAGGGTAATAACGGAAATATGAAAATTAGTGAGGGTAGTTTAGGAAGAAAAAATTATTTTCAGCATTTCCAAGGGGAGACTTTCATTTGAAAGCTCCTTCAAGGAAGTTGCCAAACACCCTATTTTAGGGTGAAAGGGCTTTGGGGCTTGGATGGGCTTTCTAAATGCCCATCCAAACGCACCAAATGAGTCTCGGAAAAGCAATGACTCCTTTTTCGGAAAAGCAATTACTCCTTTTTCTGAATTCGTCTTTGCAAGTATAAAAGAAAAGCAAAGGAAATCGGCGATTTCCAAGCAACGTGGGATTTGAGTCTCAAAGAAGCATCGACTCCTTTCACTCAGTAGAAAAGCGAAGAGAATGACAATTTCCAACCAAAGTGGAATCTTTGCTAAAAGTGATGTTTTCTCAATAGATGATGGCAAGGAAATATACTCATCTTCTTGTGATTTTAGTTTCTTGTTTTATTGAGAGCACTTCAAAGGTAGAATCTTGACTGTATCAATTTGATGTGGGAGAATATGTCCTTAAGATCAAGCCGATCTGGGCTTCACCTAACCTGCTATATTAAAAAAAAAAATTCAAAAATAATGTTGACACGGCATTTTTATTACTTCATTCGGTTAGAGACAACTTTCACTTAAATTTCTTGTTCCGTACTTTTGTAAATGGAATCCTCATGTGTAGTGCTAGTGGGAATGGGTGAATCTACTATTGTAAACCAAGGACAACCAAAAAGTCTCTTGAGCAATAATTCAACCTAATATTGACAATTTTCCTCGAAAATCATTGATATGACAATATTCCATATAGAACGGCCAACGATAATTGGACCACATATTAACGAATTTTGGCAAAAATTGATCATAATGCCTACATTAAAATTTTGCACAAAGATTTGAGACTAAATTGACAAAATTTAAAAAATTTATGATTGAATTAATATTCATACAATAAGTTTAGGACATATTAAATTAATTACATTATTGATGCTTATATCTGTGAATTTTCCAGCAAATAATTGCAATACATGATGCTTTGGTAAATTAATATGATTCATAACATTGGTTTATAAAGTAAGCTAGCATACTTTTGTAAGGTATTGAATATACTTTGTTTACCAAACGAAAAGCCCTTAGAGACTAAATATTATAATGCACAGTTCTAAATAAATTAATACGACTTATCGAGGTTTAGACTAAAACAATTTGCTATCACAACTGCCATATCTGTCTCTTTCAATTGGTTCAAATATTTAATTGAAATAAAGGCGGAAATGTTCCAAACAAGACTTAAAAAAAAAAGAAAAGAGAGAGAAGTAAAAAATGTCAACATGTAAAATATATTCAACACTGTACTCAAATAATTTAAGCTTGAGTATAGGATTACGCACTCAATTTCCGGTAATATGAATGAAGAAAATGCTTTATAAGATTGAAGTTAACTTTCTTATTGTCGCGACCTTCCCAGAGACAAACCACCAAAAGGAAAAGCTAATGGATTATTAAGCTTACACTTAGCATAGATTCTTGATTATCCAATGAATGATCGACGAATCATTCAATTATTTTAAAATGGACATTTGTTTACACCAAAAAATGACTAACCAAAAAATGGACATTTGCTTTTACTAATTTTTTTATTCTCCTTATTTTTAGAATAATTATTTAAAGAGAGAGAGAGAGAGAGTGAGAGAGAGGGCAAGGCCCATGCCTCAACCCTCCTTCTTCTTTGTCTTCCATCTGGCCCCCTCACCTTTGCGACCCACCCCAGCCCCCTCCTTCTTTGTTCCTCTTCCTTCCTTCTTCCCCCGTCCACCGCCTCGGTGCCTCACGCGCAGTGACCGACGACGCACGGAGGACAATTCTACGGAGCGAGCTAGAGAGAGAGAGAGAGAGAGTCGCGAGTGTGACAACCCCCTCGCCGCGTGCAGCACCGGTCGCTTGGCCCGACGCCACCGCTGCTTCGCCACCGACGACGCCATCTGCTCGCGTCGTTCTCGTCGCCGCCCGCGTTTTGATCCACCAACGAACTCCAAGCGTTCGACGATTTGCCCGAGAAAATTGGTGGCCGGGATTTGGGTTGCCGTGACCAGAGAGTGATGGTCGGCGATGGCGGCTGGCTGGGCGGAGGCTAAGTCGGCGGTCTGGGATGGCCAGGTGACGCCGGAGGAGGCGCTCGGCCGTCTCCGTTGATCTCGCGAAAAGGGAGAACGGTGGCGACCGTGAACCGGGTCGATTCGCGGGTCTGCCCGACCTGGTTTTCCTTGGTTTTGGGCTAGGGTTTTTGCTTCAATGGGTCGGACCTAGTTTGGTTTAAATCTTGGGCTGGGCATTTCTTTTAATGGTAAGTGGGCCTGATTTGTTCGTTTTAAAAAAAAAAAAAAAGAGGGGCTTGGAGTTTTTTTTTAAACAGAATTCCGGGCTGGGCCCGCGCATGCCCACCGGGTCGGTGGCTTACGGATTCAGATCGATCCCGACCCGGGAATCCAACCCGGATCCCTTTTTTATAATATAGTATATTCTTATTTTTAATATTAAAAATATTTATAATAATAGAAAAATCAAAAAAAAAAAAAATGACTCATATTTCCATAAAAATCAGATAACCCTTGAAACCCTACCAAAAAAAAAAAAATCGTATATAATTTCTTAGAAGAAAATATTGACTTATTTCTTGCATTCCAATTGTGCTTTCATGATGCATGGATTTCTATTTCCTCAATTTCATTAGGAATTGAATCCTAGAACTCGTGATTGGTACAAAATGTCACATAAATGCTTTACTTGACACTTCAATAAGATTAGGTACCGAAATAATATTAGTGATTAACTAATATAATTAAGTTTACGATCCTAATTTCTTTAGTTGCGTAGAAGTGAAGTAATTATTCTGATATTTCACTTGGGTTTTTAATCGACTCAGTTTAAATCGATTAGTGGCGGCTCATATTTAAAATTAACTTGCAAGTTAAAAACTCAGACCATAAATCGTGAATTGATGGGTTTAGAAGAGCCCGAACTAAGCTTAATACTTAGCGAGCCATTAGTCTTCGCACACGCCCATGCGTATGTGGGCGCCAAAAAAATAAGAGGTCGCCACAAATACCACTTTACAACTCACATTAATTATTTTTATCTCCCTATTTACAAAAACGCCACCATTTTTTTTTTTCCAAATAATGTTTATCCCCAAATCCTAAATTCTCACACCAACCCAAACACTTAAAAGTAACTAAAAATAAATCACCTAAACCCTAAGCAAGATTCTAAAACGAGTATCCAAGGGACAATTTGGTCTTTTCAAAGTAGGGTTTTATTTAGAGTTATGTAAATAGTGTTTGAAAAGATAAATGTATGTAAGTGGCCATTGGTTTAAAAATGAGATATGTTTAAACGAACTTGCTTTGGAAAATGTTTTATGTGTTTTACACTCTTTTAGACTTTCTTATATACTTCCTACACATACATGTATGCTTTTTGGCTGTAGCTACTAGAGACAAATGAAGAAGAAGGAAATTAAAACATAATTGACTGATCATACAATTAAAAAATGCGTCGACAAACACATGTTTGGCCATAGCAAAACGACAATACAAATACAATCAGTCGTGGAAAATAGACTATAACTCTATGGAAAAAAAATTGAGATTGCATCACACTTTTATTATTAACATCCTAATTTTTTCCTATGGGTATGACATATATACCTATCAATTTCTCCTAAGTAAAAGATAATTCTCATATTCAATTATATTTAAGGAGTGATTTGATAAAGTTGTCTTGTTCAAAGTGGTGATGATTATACAAGAACATTTTCAAAGTCTCATGAACAATCAATGTCTGAGCAATTGCTAGGCCTAGAGAAACTTAAATTGATAAAACAATTGAGAATTTGTGTCTCTAGAACTCACCATGGTTTGATTCTTACTCAATTTAATTGCTTTGAGCTATGTTTTTAAAAAATGTCATTCTTCATGAATCTCCTAGCATCGATCATATATGTATATGACGGCATGCATTTGACTAAAAAGGACTTAGTTTGATGCATAAAAACTGGTTCAATGTGGCATCCTAAAAATTTCATAGCAACTCCTGAATATACCATGAACCATGAATAGGTGATGGAAGTGCCATCGGATTTCATTAAGGCTGAGCATTAGACCAATGAATTACAATAGATTAAAGCCGAGCATTTTAATGGACAATTAATTGGTTGAAAATATATCTTATGTCCATGTGTGATTAAGAATTTGTATTAGAGGATAAATTGATAAGGGAATTTTGTTCTTGGCCATGTACTTTATAAGATGGATTTTCAGTGATGTTACAAAGTTTTATGGCCAAGTGAATAAGTGTAATAATGTATTTATATAAGTGGGAATTAAGGTGGATTATTAGGAATAATTGTGGGCTAGGTATTTAAGGACCAAATCAGCCCAAGACAGCCCACAATTACCCACCATTCGACCGACCAAGCCCAGCCCAAGGCGCCCATGAAGTAGTCGACCGAAGGAGGGAGAGGCCCGGCCCATTGAGCCCATCAACTTGCATGGGAAAAATGACAAGTGGCAAGAGAGATTAG
Organism: Eucalyptus grandis; assembly: GCF_016545825.1. Taxonomy (NCBI): domain Eukaryota; kingdom Viridiplantae; phylum Streptophyta; class Magnoliopsida; order Myrtales; family Myrtaceae; genus Eucalyptus; species Eucalyptus grandis. Next base: position 55,250,558 of record NC_052616.1, on the reverse strand, counting down.
CCAAGTGTCTAATGCCATGCAAATCTAATGATTGCTAATGATGGAGGGGAAAGAAAAGAGGAGGGGCGGAGTGAGCGAGCGGGTTGCCCCGTGAGGGAGAGAAAGCTGAGAGAGAGAGAGAGAGAGAGAGAGTTGTCGCGTGAGAGAGAGGAAAACTGAGCGAGCGTGCAAGAGAAGAAGAGAAGAAGGAGACTGGTTGCCGCTGTGCATCCACCTAGTTGCCGTTGTCGAGCCTGCCTTGTCCCACCTTCGTGCTTGCTGCGATTTTCTTTGCTTGTTGTGGTTGTGATGTTGAATGCTGGAAACTCGAGTGAATGGTGGTAGTTTTCCAAGTCAGTTGTTGCATGTAGGAACAGTCCAACCTTTGGTGATTTCGTGAGCTGCATGCAATGTTCTAGTTGGAATCTCACATCAACTTCTTGATGAAAGTTGTAGAGGACTTCTTAAAGATTAACATATCAAAATTTGAGCAAAAACAGACAATTATTTGTTGGTGAAACCATTTTTCTTCAAAGATACTAGATCTGGAAACTGTTATGTTGATCCCTTGCGATTCTATGAATTTTTTGAAATTAGCCAGTCCGAATTTGATCTCGTATCCTTGATAACAGTTGTAGACGACATCTTGAGAAACAACATACTGAAATTTGAGAATAAATGGACCAGTATTGATTCGGGAAATGGCTTTTCTTTGAAAGGGATTAAATCTGGAGATTGAGCCGAGGGTTAGGGTGAGTTGTAATAATCATATCTTTTAATCCAGAATGAATTAGACTTCGAATTATTCATGGAACTTATTCCTCTAGGTCTTGGCTATAACATATCAAAATTCAAAATTTATTGAGATCATTTGTTAATTTTTCCAGAATTTTAACTAAAGGAGTGCATTTTGTTTTTACCGAAATTAGCTGTATTTTCAAGAATAAATGGATTGCT